>NC_051161.1:170114555-170394554 GCF_013339745.2 Dermacentor silvarum | reverse complement strand
TTTCGCGCAACCCCTGGTCCGTATACTTTGGCTCACGGGTGTACGTACGTACCCTGCGCTGGTCCCGGAGATAAGAGAGCCACGCTCCGCTACTCGCAACTGGCCGCGGTCGCGCAGTGACGTCAGCGCCCCGCCCTCACCGCAAACCACCGCTAGTGGAGTGCCACCGCTGGAACCCGTTGGGAGCGGGCGGGGAAAGGCGGGGGATGGCAGAACAGGTGAAGCCCGCGCAATGGCGCCGGCGCATCCCTCAATCCCCACATCCTCCTCTCCTTAAATGCCCCCCTACCAGCCTGGCGAAACAGCTAGTAAGGGCTTATGCACCAAAGACAATGAGCCTTTCATGCACGAGTTAATGCTAACCTCAGCCCAGCAAGTACTCTTAACACCACGTTCCAACATACAAAACACTTTCATGTACTACAATATAATAATAATAATAATAATAATAATAATAATAATAATAATTAAACTAGGGGTGAAATATGTTACTGTGGAAAATAAACTATCACACTCTATCCCAAAAGGGAGGGGGAAAAAGAAATGGGAAAAAAATCACAGCATATCCACGGGGTGAATGATGATGAGTGGGGCGAAGCTCCGGGGGATCATTCGGGTAAACTGCAGCTAGGGACGAGAGATAAAGAGAGCGCGCGTCGGGAACGAGAGAGAAAGAGAGGGCGCGTCGGGAACGAACGCCCTTGTACACCGCAGCGCCCATAGCTATGGACAATAAAGAATGAGAGCGCGCGTCGGGAACGAACGCCCTTGTACACCGCTGCGCCCCTAGCTATGGACGAGAAAGAAAGAGAGCGCGCGTCGGGAACGAGAGAAAGAGAACGCGCGTCGGGAACGAACGCCCTTGTACACAGCAGCGCACCTAGCTACGGACAATAAAGAAAGAGAGCGCGCGTCGGGAACGAACGCCCTTGTACACCGCAGCGCCCCTAGCTATGGACGAGAAAGAAAGAGAGCGCGCGTCGGGAACGAGAGAAGAGAACGCGCGTCGGGAAACGCCCTTGTACACAGCAGCGCACCTAGGTACGGACAATAAAGAAAGAGAGCGCGCGTCGGGAACGAACGCCCTTGTACACCGCAGCGCCCCTAGCTATGGACGAGAAAGAAAGAGAGCGCGCGTCGGGAACGAGAGAAAGAGAACGCGCGTCGGGAACGAACGCCCTTGTACACAGCAGCGCACCTAGGTACGGACAATAAAGAAAGAGAGCGCGCGTCGGGAACGAACGCCCTTGTACACCGCAGCGCCCCTAGCTATGGACGAGAAAGAAAGAGAGCGCGCGTCGGGAACGAGAGAAAGAGAACGCGCGTCGGGAACGAACGCCCTTGTACACAGCAGCGCACCTAGCTACGGACAATAAGAAAGAGAGCGCGCGTCGGGAACGAACGCCCTTGTACACCGCAGCGCCCCTAGCTATGGACGAGAAGAAAGAGAGCGCGCGTCGGGAACGAGAGAGAAGAGAACGCGCGTCGGAACGAACGCCCTTGTACACAGCAGCGCACCTAGCTACGGACAATAAAGAAAGAGAGCGCGCGTCGGGAACGAACGCCCTTGTACACCGCAGCGCCCCTAGCTATGGACGAGAAAGAAAGAGAGCGCGCGTCGGGAACGAGAGAAAGAGAACGCGCGTCGGGAACGAACGCCCCTTGTACACAGCAGCGCACCTAGGTACGGACAATAAAGAAAGAGAGCGCGCGTCGGGAACGAACGCCCTTGTACACCGCAGCGCCCCTAGCTATGGACGAGAAAGAAAGATGAGCGCGCGTCGGGAAAGAACGCCCTTGTACACCGCTGCGCCCCTAGCTACGGGCAATAAAGAAAGAGAGCGCGCGTCGGGAACGGGACGCCCTTGTACACCGCAGCGCCCCTAGTTATGGACGAGAAAGAAAGAGAGCGCGCGTCGGGAACGGACGCCCTTGTACACCGCTGCGCCCCTAGCTACGGGCAATAAAGAAAGAGAGCGCGCGTCGGGAACGAACGCCCTTGTACACCGCAGCGCCCCTAGTTATGGACGAGAAAGAAAGAGAGCGCGCGTCGGGAACGGACCGCCCTTGTACACCGCTGCGCCCCTAGTTATGGACGAGAAAGAAAGAGAGCGCGCGTCGGGAACGGATGCCCTTGTACACCGCTGCGCCCCTAGCTACGGGCAATAAAGAAAGAGAGCGCGCGTCGGGAACGGACGCCCTTGTACACCGCTGCGCCCCTAGCTACGGGCAATAAAGAAGAGAGCGCGCGTCGGAAACGGACGCCCTTGTACACCGCTGCGCCCCTAGCTATGGACAAGAAAGAAAGAGAGCGCGCGTCGGGAAACGAGAGAAAGAGAACGCGCGTCGGGAACGAACGCCCTTGTACACCGCAGCGCCCCTAGCTACGGGCAATAAGAAAGAGAGCGCGCGTCGGGAACGGACGCCCTTGTACACCGCTGCGCCCCTAGCTATGGACGAGAAAGAAAGAGAGCGCGCGTCGGGAACGAGAGAAAGAGAACGCGCGTCGGGAACGAACGCCCCTTGTACACCGCTGCGCCCCTAGCTATGGACGAGAAAGAAAGAGAGCGCGCGTCGGGAACGAGAGAAAGAGAACGCGCGTCGGGAACGAACGCCCTTGTACACAGCAGCGCACCTAGCTACGGACCATAAAGAAGAGAGCGCGCGTCGGGATACGAACGCCCTTGTACACCGCAGCGCCCCCTAGATATGGACGAGAAAGAAAGAGAGCGCGCGTCGGGAACGAGAGAAAGAGAGCGCGCGTCGGGAACGAACGCCCTTGTACACCGCTGCGCCCCTAGCTATGGACGAGAAAGAAAGAGAGCGCGCGTCGGGAACGAGAGAAAGAGAACGCGCGTCGGGAACGAACGCCCTTGTACACCGCTGCGCCCCTAGTTATGGACGAGAAAGAAAGAGAGCGCGCGTCGGGAACGGACGCCCTTGTACACCGCAGCGCCCCTAGCTACGGGCAATAAAGAAAGAGAGCGCGCGTCGGGAACGGACGCCCTTGTACACCGCTGCGCCGCTAGCTACGGGCAATAAAGAAATGAGAGCGCGCGTCGGGAACGGACGCCCTTGTACACCGCTGCGCCCCTAGCTATGGACGAGAAAGAAAGAGAGCGCGCGTCGGGAAAGAACGCCCTTGTACACCGCTGCGCCCCTAGCTATGGAGGAGAAAGAAAGAGAGCGCGCGTCGGGAACGAGAAAAAGAGAACGCGCGTCGGGAACGAACGCCCTTGTACACCGCAGCGCCCCTAGCTACGGACAATAAAGAATGAGAGCGCGCGTCGGGAACGAACGCCCTTGTACACCGCTGCGCCCCTAGCTATGGACGAGAAAGAAAGAGAGCGCGCGTCGGGAACGAGAGAAAGAGAACGCGCGTCGGGAACGAACGCCCTTGTACACCGCTGCGCCCCTAGCTATGGACGAGAAAGAAAGAGAGCGCGCGTCGGGAACGAACGCCCTTGTACACCGCAGCGCCCCTAGCTATGGACGAGAAAGAAAGAGAGCGCGCGTCGGGAACGAGAGAAAGAGAGCGCGCGTCGGGAACGAACGCCCTTGTACACCGCTGCGCCCCTAGCTATGGACGAGAAAGAAAGATGAGCGCGCGTCGGGAACGAACGCCCTTGTACACCGCAGCGCCCCTAGCTACGGACAATAAAGAAAGAGAGCGCGCGTCGGGAACGAACGCCCTTGTACACCGCAGCGCCCCTAGCTATGGACGAGAAAGAAAGAGAGCGCGCGTCGGGAACGAGAGAAAGAGAGCGCGCGTCGGGAAACGAACGCCCTTGTACACCGCTGCGCCCCTAGCTATGGACGAGAAAGAAAGAGAGCGCGCGTCGGGAACGAACGCCCTTGTACACCGCAGCGCCCCTAGCTACGGACAATAAAGAAAGAGAGCGCGCGTCGGGAACGAACGCCCTTGTACACCGCAGCGCCCCTAGCTATGGACGAGAAAGAAAGAGAGCGCGCGTCGGGAACGAACGCCCTTTGTACACCGCAGCGCCCCTAGCTATGGACGAGAAAGAAAGAGAGCGCGCGTCGGGAACGAGAGAAAGAGAGCGCGCGTCGGGAACGAACGCCCTTGTACACCGCTGCGCCCCTAGCTATGGACGAGAAAGAAAGAGAGCGCGCGTCGGGAACGAACGCCCTTGTACACCGCAGCGCCCCTAGCTACGGACAATAAAGAAAGAGAGCGCGCGTCGGGAACGAACGCCCTTGTACACCGCAGCGCCCCTAGCTATGGACGAGAAAGAAAGAGAGCGCGCGTCGGGAACGAGAGAAGAGAGCGCGCGTCGGGAACGAACGCCCTTGTACACCGCTGCGCCCCTAGCTATGGACGAGAAAGAAAGAGAGCGCGCGTCGGGAACGAACGCCCTTGTACACCGCAGCGCCCCTAGCTACGGACAATAAAGAAAGAGAGCGCGCGTCGGGAACGAACGCCCTTGTACACCCGCTGCGCCCCTAGCTATGGACGAGAAAGAAAGAGAGCGCGCGTCGGGAACGAACGCCCTTGTACACAGCAGCGCACCTAGCTACGGACAATAAAGAAAGAGAGCGCGCGTCGGGAACGAACGCCCTTGTACACCGCAGCGCCCCTAGCTATGGACGAGAAAGAAAGAGAGCGCGCGTCGGGAACGAGAGAAAGAGAGCGCGCGTCGGGAACGAACGCCCTTGTACACCGCTGCGCCCCTAGCTATGGACGAGAAAGAAAGAGAGCGCGCGTCGGGAACGAACGCCCTTGTACACCGCAGCGCCCCTAGCTATGGACGAGAAAGAAAGAGAGCGCGCGTCGGGAACGAGAGAAAGAGAGCGCGCGTCGGGAACGAACGCCCTTGTACACCGCTGCGCCCCTAGCTATGGACGAGAAAGAAAGAGAGCGCGCGTCGGGAACGAGAGAAAGAGAACGCGCGTCGGGAACGAACGCCCTTGTACACAGCAGCGCACCTAGCTACGGACAATAAAGAAAGAGGAGCGCGCGTCGGGAACGAACGCCCTTGTACACCGCAGCGCCCCTAGCTATGGACGAGAAAGAAAGAGAGCGCGCGTCGGGAACGAGAGAAAGAGAGCGCGCGTCGGGAACGAACGCCTTGTACACAGCAGCGCACCTAGCTACGGACAATAAAGAAAGAGAGCGCGCGTCGGGATACGAACGCCCTTGTACACCGCAGCGCCCCTAGCTATGGACGAGAAAGAAAGAGAGCGCGCGTCGGGAACGAGAGAAAGAGAACGCGCGTCGGGAACGAACGCCCTGTACACAGCAGCGCACCTAGGTACGGACAATAAAGAAAGAGAGCGCGCGTCGGGAACGAACGCCCTTGTACACCGCAGCGCCCCTAGCTATGGACGAGAAAGAAAGAGAGCGCGCGTCGGGAAAGAACGCCCTTGTACACCGCTGCGCCCCTAGCTACGGGCAATAAAGAAAGAGAGCGCGCGTCGGGAACGGACGCCCTTGTACACCGCAGCGCCCCTAGCTATGGACGAGAAAGAAAGAGAGCGCGCGTCGGGAACGGACGCCCTTGTACACCGCTGCGCCCCTAGCTACGGGCAATAAAGAAAGAGAGCGCGCGTCGGGAACGAACGCCCTTGTACACCGCAGCGCCCCTAGTTATGGACGAGAAAGAAAGAGAGCGCGCGTCGGGAACGGACGCCCTTGTACACCGCTGCGCCCCTAGTTATGGACGAGAAAGAAAGAGAGCGCGCGTCGGGAACGAACGCCCTTGTACACCGCTGCGCCCCTAGTTATGGACGAGAAAGAAAGAGAGCGCGCGTCGGGAACGGATGCCCTTGTACACCGCTGCGCCCCTAGCTACGGGCAATAAAGAAAGAGAGCGCGCGTCGGGAACGGACGCCCTTGTACACCGCTGCGCCCCTAGCTACGGGCAATAAAGAAAGAGAGCGCGCGTCGGAAACGGACGCCCTTGTACACCGCTGCGCCCCTAGCTATGGACGAGAAAGAAAGAGAGCGCGCGTCGGGAACGAGAGAAAGAGAACGCGCGTCGGGAACGAACGCCCTTGTACACCGCTGCGCCCCTAGCTATGGACGAGAAAGAAAGAGAGCGCGCGTCGGGAACGAGAGAAAGAGAACGCGCGTCGGGAACGAACGCCCTTGTACACCGCAGCGCCCCTAGCTACGGGCAATAAAGAAAGAGAGCGCGCGTCGGGAACGGACGCCCTTGTACACCGCTGCGCCCCTAGCTATGGACGAGAAAGAAAGAGAGCGCGCGTCGGGAACGAGAGAAAGAGAACGCGCGTCGGGAACGAACGCCCTTGTACACCGCTGCGCCCCTAGCTATGGACAAGAAAGAAAGAGAGCGCGCGTCGGGAACGAGAGAAAGAGAACGCGCGTCGGGAACGAACGCCCTTGTACACCGCAGCGCCCCTAGCTACGGGCAATAAAGAAAGAGAGCGCGCGTCGGGAACGGACGCCCTTGTACACCGCTGCGCCCCTAGCTATGGACGAGAAAGAAAGAGAGCGCGCGTCGGGAACGAGAGAAAGAGAACGCGCGTCGGGAACGAACGCCCTTGTACACCGCTGCGCCCCTAGCTATGGACGAGAAAGAAAGAGAGCGCGCGTCGGGAACGAGAGAAAGAGAACGCGCGTCGGGAACGAACGCCCTTGTACACAGCAGCGCACCTAGCTACGGACAATAAAGAAAGAGAGCGCGCGTCGGGATACGAACGCCCTTGTACACCGCAGCGCCCCTAGCTATGGACGAGAAAGAAAGAGAGCGCGCGTCGGGAACGAGAGAAAGAGAGCGCGCGTCGGGAACGAACGCCCTTGTACACCGCTGCGCCCCTAGCTATGGACGAGAAAGAAAGAGAGCGCGCGTCGGGAACGAGAGAAAGAGAACGCGCGTCGGGAACGAACGCCCTTGTACACCGCTGCGCCCCTAGTTATGGACGAGAAGAAAGAGAGCGCGCGTCGGGAACGAACGCCCTTGTACACCGCAGCGCCCCTAGCTACGGGCAATAAAGAAAGAGAGCGCGCGTCGGGAACGGACGCCCTTGTACACCGCTGCGCCGCTAGCTACGGGCAATAAAGAAAGAGAGCGCGCGTCGGGAACGGACGCCCTTGTACACCGCTGCGCCCCTAGCTATGGACGAGAAAGAAAGAGAGCGCGCGTCGGGAAAGAACGCCCTTGTACACCGCTGCGCCCCTAGCTATGGAGGAGAAAGAAAGAGAGCGCGCGTCGGGAACGAGAAAAAGAGAACGCGCGTCGGGAACGAACGCCCTTGTACACCGCAGCGCCCCTAGCTACGGACAATAAAGAATGAGAGCGCGCGTCGGGAACGAACGCCCTTGTACACCGCTGCGCCCCTAGCTATGGACGAGAAAGAAAGAGAGCGCGCGTCGGGAACGAGAGAAAGAGAACGCGCGTCGGGAACGAACGCCCTTGTACACCGCTGTGCCCCTAGCTATGGACGAGAAAGAAAGAGAGCGCGCGTCGGGAACGAACGCCCTTGTACACCGCAGCGCCCCTAGCTATGGACGAGAAAGAAAGAGAGCGCGCGTCGGGAACGAGAGAAGAGAGCGCGCGTCGGGAACGAACGCCCTTGTACACCGCTGCGCCCCTAGCTATGGACGAGAAAGAAAGAGAGCGCGCGTCGGGAACGAACGCCCTTGTACACCGCAGCGCCCCTAGCTACGGACAATAAAGAAAGAGAGCGCGCGTCGGGAACGAACGCCCTTGTACACCGCAGCGCCCCTAGCTATGGACGAGAAAGAAAGAGAGCGCGCGTCGGGAACGAGAGAAAGAGAGCGCGCGTCGGGAACGAACGCCCTTGTACACCGCTGCGCCCCTAGCTATGGACGAGAAAGAAAGAGAGCGCGCGTCGGGAACGAACGCCCTTGTACACAGCAGCGCACCTAGCTACGGACAATAAAGAAAGAGAGCGCGCGTCGGGATACGAACGCCCTTGTACACCGCAGCGCCCCTAGCTATGGACGAGAAAGAAAGAGAGCGCGCGTCGGGAACGAGAGAAGAGAGCGCGCGTCGGGAACGAACGCCCTTGTACACCGCTGCGCCCCTAGCTATGGACGAGAAAGAAAGAGAGCGCGCGTCGGGAACGAACGCCCTTGTACACCGCAGCGCCCCTAGCTACGGGCAATAAAGAAAGAGAGCGCGCGTCGGGAACGAACGCCCTTGTACACCGCAGCGCCCCTAGCTATGGACGAGAAAGAAAGAGAACGCGCGTCGGGAACGAACGCCCTTGTACACAGCAGCGCACCTAGCTACGGACAATAAAGAAAGAGAGCGCGCGTCGGGAACGAACGCCCTTGTACACCGCAGCGCCCCTAGCTATGGACGAGAAAGAAAGAGAGCGCGCGTCGGGAACGAGAGAAAGAGAGCGCGCGTCGGGAACGAACGCCCTTGTACACCGCTGCGCCCCTAGCTATGGACGAGAAAGAAAGAGAGCGCGCGTCGGGAACGAACGCCCTTGTACACCGCTGCGCCCCTAGCTACGGGCAATAAAGAAAGAGAGCGCGCGTCGGGAACGAACGCCCTTGTACACCGCAGCGCCCCTAGCTATGGACGAGAAAGAAAGAGAGCGCGCGTCGGGAACGAGAGAAAGAGAGCGCGCGTCGGGAACGAACGCCCTTGTACACCGCTGCGCCCCTAGCTATGGACGAGAAAGAAAGAGAGCGCGCGTCGGGAACGAACGCCCTTGTACACCGCAGCGCCCCTAGCTACGGGCAATAAAGAAAGAGAGCGCGCGTCGGGAACGAACGCCCTTGTACACCGCAGCGCCCCTAGCTACGGGCAATAAAGAAAGAGAGCGTGCGTCGGGAACGGACGCCCTTGTACACCGCTGCGCCCCTAGCTACGGGCAATAAAGAAAGAGAGCGCGCGTCGGGAACGAACGCCCTTGTACACAGCAGCGCACCTAGCTACGGACAATAAAGAAAGAGAGCGCGCGTCGGGAACGAACGCCCTTGTACACCGCAGCGCCCCTAGCTATGGACGAGAAAGAAAGAGAGCGCGCGTCGGGAACGAGAGAAAGAGAGCGCGCGTCGGGAACGAACGCCCTTGTACACCGCTGCGCCCCTAGCTATGGACGAGAAAGAAAGAGAGCGCGCGTCGGGAACGAACGCCCTTGTACACCGCTGCGCCCCTAGCTACGGGCAATAAAGAAAGAGAGCGCGCGTCGGGAACGAACGCCCTTGTACACCGCAGCGCCCCTAGCTATGGACGAGAAAGAAAGAGAGCGCGCGTCGGGAACGAGAGAAAGAGAGCGCGCGTCGGGAACGAACGCCCTTGTACACCGCTGCGCCCCTAGCTATGGACGAGAAAGAAAGAGAGCGCGCGTCGGGAACGAACGCCCTTGTACACCGCAGCGCCCCTAGCTACGGGCAATAAAGAAAGAGAGCGCGCGTCGGGAACGAACGCCCTTGTACACCGCAGCGCCCCTAGCTACGGGCAATAAAGAAAGAGAGCGTGCGTCGGGAACGGACGCCCTTGTACACCGCTGCGCCCCTAGCTACGGGCAATAAAGAAAGAGAGCGCGCGTCGGGAACGAACGCCCTTGTACACCGCAGCGCCCCTAGCTACGGGCAATAAAGAAAGAGAGCGTGCGTCGGGAACGGACGCCCTTGTACACCGCTGCGCCCCTAGCTATGGACGAGAAAGAAAGAGAGCGCGCGTCGGGAACGAGAGAAAGAGAACGCGCGTCGGGAACGAACGCCCTTGTACACAGCAGCGCACCTAGCTACGGACAATAAAGAAAGAGAGCGCGCGTCGGGAACGAACGCCCTTGTACACCGCTGCGCCCCTAGCTATGGACGAGAAAGAAAGAGAGCGCGCGTCGGGAACGAGAGAAAGAGAACGCGCGTCGGGAACGAACGCCCTTGTACACAGCAGCGCACCTAGCTACGGACAATAAAGAAAGAGAGCGCGCGTCGGGAACGAACGCCCTTGTACACCGCTGCGCCCCTAGCTATGGACGAGAAAGAAAGAGAGCGCGCGTCGGGAACGAGAGAAAGAGAACGCGCGTCGGGAACGAACGCCCTTGTACACAGCAGCGCACCTAGCTACGGACAATAAAGAAAGAGAGCGCGCGTCGGGAACGGACGCCCTTGTACACCGCTGCGCCCCTAGCTATGGACGAGAAAGAAAGAGAGCGCGCGTCGGGAAAGAACGCCCTTGTACACCGCTGCGCCCCTAGCTATGGACGAGAAAGAAAGAGAGCGCGCGTCGGGAACGAGAGAAAGAGAACGCGCGTCGGGAACGAACGCCCTTGTACACAGCAGCGCCCCTAGCTACGGACAATAAAGAATGAGAGCGCGCGTCGGGAACGAACGCCCTTGTACACCGCTGCGCCCCTAGCTATGGACGAGAAAGAAAGAGAGCGCGCGTCGGGAACGAGAGAAAGAGAACGCGCGTCGGGAACGAACGCCCTTGTACACAGCAGCGCACCTAGCTATGGACAATAAAGAAAGAGAGCGCGCGTCGGGAACGAACGCCCTTGTACACCGCAGCGCCCCTAGCTATGGACGAGAAAGAAAGAGAGCGCGCGTCGGGAACGAACGCCCTTGTACACCGCTGCGCCCCTAGCTATGGACGAGAAAGAAAGAGAGCGCGCGTCGGGAACGAGAGAAAGAGAACGCGCGTCGGGAACGAACGCCCTTGTACACCGCTGCGCCCCTAGCTATGGACGAGAAAGAAAGAGAGCGCGCGTCGGGAACGAACGCCCTTGTACACCGCAGCGCCCCTAGCTACGGGCAATAAAGAAAGAGAGCGCGCGTCGGGAACGGACGCCCTTGTACACCGCTGCGCCGCTAGCTACGGGCAATAAAGAAAGAGAGCGCGCGTCGGGAACGGACGCCCTTGTACGCCGCTGCGCCCCTAGCTATGGACGAGAAAGAAAGAGAGCGCGCGTCGGGAAAGAACGCCCTTGTACACCGCTGCGCCCCTAGCTATGGACGAGAAAGAAAGAGAGCGCGCGTCGGGAACGAGAAAAAGAGAACGCGCGTCGGGAACGAACGCCCTTGTACACCGCAGCGCCCCTAGCTACGGACAATAAAGAATGAGAGCGCGCGTCGGGAACGAACGCCCTTGTACACCGCTGCGCCCCTAGCTATGGACGAGAAAGAAAGAGAGCGCGCGTCGGGAACGAGAGAAAGAGAGCGCGCGTCGGGAACGAACGCCCTTGTACACCGCAGCGCCCCTAGCTATGGACGAGAAAGAAAGAGAGCGCGCGTCGGGAACGAGAGAAAGAGAGCGCGCGTCGGGAACGAACGCCCTTGTACACTGCTGCGCCCCTAGCTATGGACGAGAAAGAAAGAGAGCGCGCGTCGGGAACGAGAGAAAGAGAACGCGCGTCGGGAACGAACGCCCTTGTACACCGCTGCGCCCCTAGCTATGGACGAGAAAGAAAGAGAGCGCGCGTCGGGAACGGACGCCCTTGTACACCGCAGCGCCCCTAGCTACGGGCAATAAAGAAAGAGAGCGCGCGTCGGGAACTAACGCCCTTGTACACCGCAGCGCCCCTAGCTATGGACGAGAAAGAAAGAGAGCGCGCGTCGGGAACGGACGCCCTTGTACACCGCAGCGCCCCTAGCTACGGGCAATAGGCACCGGGCGGCCGTTGTAAGGCGCCACCGGCGCGCCGGCGATATGCTGGCGAACAGCGCCGCGAATGGCACCTGTCAAAGCACTGGCATGTGAAGCAGACGACGGGACGAAGGCGCTCGGTGCTTCCAGTGATTTGGCACTGCTGGTTATAAGGGCTGACGCACCGGAAAACGCATTTACGCGTGTCTTCTTTTGAGAAAGGTCGTCACTTGTGCGAGGCAGATCACATTCGTGGCATCAAGTAGTATATAAAGCAGAAAACGAGCGCAAATTGCGGTGCAAATGCACCACGCGAACGGAGCTCACCGCGGCAAGCTAAGAGGTGTAACTCCAGCAGTTATGTTCCAAATGTTATTTTGCTGTGCGCGTTAACATTCTCGCGCATTTAATCATGTAAATAGGCGAAGAACACAACAATTATGGACAGAAAAAAAAGGAGACATACGTCTTCCGTATTCTGTTTCTTGAGTTGCTTCGCCGATCGCACATGTGTCAGTCGTTCTCTGTCCGTTGTAGTTCTTTTATCTTTGCAATGCTTCCCCATTCTTAATTGCTTATAAACTAGCCCAATCTTCAGTCACGGCCCATTTTATATAGCTTAGCGCGGCGGGAGCCGTCGGTGGCGGCGAGTGTGAACACGCCACTGAGTTGGCGTTCACCGTCGATGCACAGCACAGTCATTTGCCGGACTCAACCAGAGTTGGGAATTGCTAGGAAGGAAAATGTACATTAAAAGGAAGACTGATACACTGATAAGAAAGCAAAATTACTACAAATCTGAGTGTTCGCCTTCGGTGCCCAAGCTCGGGAGCCGTTACACTGCGGAGGCGAAGACAGGCAAGTGGGACACGAAGCTCTTGCGTATGAACGACTCTTTTATTAACGTTAGAACTAGACCATAGCAAATTAGCGTCGGAAATGTACAGTGCCCAGCGATTGAAGCGCTGGCATCGCGCGGCGGCCGCCGTTTTTTTTTTCAAACCACAGGTGAGTGCCGTGAGACCAAATGCAGTCATAATGCGTTACGAAGGTTTTCGCTTTCCCTCTACACCACAATGCATCAGTTTTGTGTCCCCAGCGCTTACAGTAAGTCAATGCAAAAAGCGCTGGCGACCATGCGATTCGAGTATCGCGTTTCAATTGCTGAGCACTGAACGCGCTGTTGCCTACAGACCGCACATATACAGACTTTCCGCCCGAAAAACGCGATGCCGCGATGAGCAACAATTGAATGGAATGGCCTAACCAGCTTCAGTCATGTTTCAGTAACTGTTGGTGCACCCAAAACGCAACATGTTTGATCAGACTTTGTTTCACGGCAGCGCCTGCTGCGCGCGGCCCGGCCGCCACATGCCATTACATGCACGGCGCAGCCGCATGAAGGCGCCACCGGTACAAATTCATCCCGCGCCCGGTGCCTATAAAGAAAGAGAGCGCGCGTCGGGAACGGACGCCCTTGTACACCGCTGCGCCCCTAGCTATGGACGAGAAAGAAAGAGAACGCGCGTCGGGAACGGACGCCCTTGTACACCGCTGCGCCCCTAGCTATGGACGAGAAAGAAAGAGAGCGCGCGTCGGGAACGAACGCCCTTGTACACCGCAGCGCCCCTAGCTATGGACGAGAAAGAAAGAGAACGCGCGTCGGGAACGAACGCCCTTGTACACCGCAGCGCCCCTAGCTACGGGCAATAAAGAAAGAGAGCGCGCGTCGGGAACGGACGCCCTTGTACACCGCAGCGCCCCTAGCTACGGACAATAAAGAAAGAGAACGCGCGTCGGGAACGAACGCCCTTGTACACCGCAGCGCCCCTAGCTACGGACAATAAAGAAAGAGAACGCGCGCTGGGAACGAACGCCCTTGTACACCGCAGCGCCCCTAGCTACGGACAATAAAGAAAGAGAACGCGCGTCGGGAACGGACGCCCTTGTACACCGCAGCGCCCCTAGCTACGGACAATAAAGAAAGAGAGCGCGCGTCGGGAACGAACGCCCTTGTACACCGCAGCGCCCCTAGCTACGGACAATAAAGAAAGAGAACGCGCGTCGGGAACGGACGCCCTTGTACACCGCAGCGCCCCTAGCTACGGACAATAAAGAGAGAACGCGCGTCGGGAACGAACGCCCTTGTACACCGCAGCGCCCCTAGCTACGGACAATAAAGAAGGAGAACGCGCGTCGGGAACGGACGCCCTTGTACACCGCAGCGCCCCTAGCTACGGACAATAAAGAAAGAGAACGCGCGTCGGGAACGGACGCCCTTGTACACCGCAGCGCCCCTAGCTACGGACAATAAAGAAAGAGAACGCGCGTCGGGAACGAACGCCCTTGTACACCGCAGCGCCCCTAGCTACGGACAATAAAGAAAGAGAGCGCGCGTCGGGAACGGACGCCCTTGTACACCGCAGCGCCCCTAGCTACGGACAATAAAGAAAGAGAACGCGCGTCGGGAACGAACGCCCTTGTACACCGCAGCGCCCCTAGCTACGGACAATAAAGAAAGAGAACGCGCGTCGGGAACGAACGCCCTTGTACACCGCAGCGCCCCTAGCTACGAACAATAAAGAAAGAGAACGCGCGTCGGGAACGGACGCCCTTGTACACCGCAGCGCCCCTAGCTACGGACAATAAAGAAAGAGAACGCGCGTCGGGAACGGACGCCCTTGTACACCGCAGCGCCCCTAGCTACGGACAATAAAGAAAGAGAACGCGCGTCGCGAACGAACGCCCTTGTACACCGCAGCGCCCCTAGCTACGGACAATAAAGAAAGAGAACGCGCGTCGGGAACGGACGCCCTTGTACACCGCAGCGCCCCTAGCTACGGACAATAAAGAGAACGCGCGTCGGGAACGAACGCCCTTGTACACCGCAGCGCCCCTAGCTACGGACAATAAAGAAAGAGAACGCGCGTCGGGAACGAACGCCCTTGTACACCGCAGCGTCCCTAGCTACGGACAATAAAGAAAGAGAATGCGCGTCGGGAACGGACGCCCTTGTACACCGCAGCGCCCCTAGCTACGGGCAATAAAGAAAGAGAGCGCGCGTCGGGAACGGACGCCCTTGTACACCGCAGCGCCCCTAGCTACGGACAATAAAGAAAGAGAACGCGCGTCGGGAACGAACGCCCTTGTACACCGCAGCGCCCCTAGCTACGGACAATAAAGAAAGAGAGCGCGCGTCGGGAACGAACGCCCTTGTACACCGCAGCGCCCCTAGCTACGGACAATAAGAAAGAGAACGCGCGTTGGGAACGAACGCCCTTGTACACCGCAGCGCCCCTAGCTACGGACAATAAAGAAAGAGAACGCGCGTCGGGAACGAACGCCCTTGTACACCGCAGCGCCCCTAGCTACGGACAATAAAGAAAGAGAGCGCGCGTCGGGAACGAACGCCCTTGTACACCGCAGCGCCCCTAGCTACGGACAATAAAGAAAGAGAACGCGCGTTGGGAACGAACGCCCTTGTACACCGCAGCGCCCCTAGCTACGGACAATAAAGAGAACGCGCGTCGGGAACGAACGCCCTTGTACACCGCAGCGCCCCTAGCTACGGACAATAAAGAGAACGCGCGTCGGGAACGAACGCCCTTGTACACCGCAGCGCCCCTAGCTACGGACAATAAAGAAAGAGAACGCGCGTCGGGAACGAACGCCTTGTACACCGCAGCGCCCCTAGCTACGGACAATAAAGAAAGAGAACGCGCGTCGGGAACGAACGCCCTTGTACACCGCAGCGCCCCTAGCTACGGACAATAAAGAAAGAGAACGCGCGTCGGGAACGAACGCCCTTGTACACCGCAGCGCCCCTAGCTACGGACAATAAAGAAAGAGAACGCGCGTCGGGAACGAACGCCCTTGTACACCGCAGCGCCCCTAGCTACGGACAATAAAGAAAGAGAACGCGCGTCGGGAACGGACGCCCTTGTACACCGCAGCGCTCCTAGCTACGGACAATAAAGAAAGAGAACGCGCGTCGCGAACGGAGGCCCTTGTACGCCGCAGCGCCCCTAGCTACGGACAATAAAGAAAGAGAACGCGCGTCGGGAACGAACGCCCTTGTACACCGCAGCGCCCCTAGCTACGGACAATAAAGAAAGAGAAGCGCGCGTCGGGAACGAACGCCCTTGTACACCGCAGCGCCCCTAGCTACGGACAATAAAGAAGAGAACGCGCGTCGGGAACGAACGCCCTTGTACACCGCAGCGCCCCTAGCTACGGACAATAAAGAAAGAGAACGCGCGTCGGGAACGAACGCCCTTGTACACCGCAGCGCCCCTAGCTACGGACAATAAAGAAAGAGAACGCGCGTCGGGAACGAACGCCCTTGTACACCGCAGCGCCCCTAGCTACGGACAATAAAGAAAGAGAGCGCGCGTCGGGAACGAACGCCCTTGTACACCGCAGCGCCCCTAGCTACGGACAATAAAGAAAGAGAACGCGCGTCGGGAACGAACGCCCTTGTACACCGCAGCGCCCCTAGCTACGGACAATAAAGAAAGAGAGCGCGCGTCGGGAACGAACGCCCTTGTACACCGCAGCGCCCCTAGCTACGGACAATAAAGAAAGAGAGCGCGCGTCGGGAACGAACGCCTTGTACACCGCAGCGCCCCTAGCTACGGACAATAAAGAAAGAGAACGCGCGTCGGGAACGAACGCCCTTGTACACCGCAGCGCCCCTAGCTACGGACAATAAAGAAAGAGAACGCGCGTCGGGAACGAACGCCCTTGTACACCGCAGCGCCCCTAGCTACGGACAATAAAGAAAGAGAACGCGCGTCGGGAACGAACGCCCTTGTACACCGCAGCGCCCCTAGCTACGGACAATAAAGAAAGAGAACGCGCGTCGGGAACGAACGCCCTTGTACACCGCAGCGCCCCTAGCTACGGACAATAAAGAAAGAGAACGCGCGTCGGGAACGAACGCCCTTGTACACCGCAGCGCCCCTAGCTACGGACAATAAAGAAAGAGAACGCGCGTCGGGAACGAACGCCCTTGTACACCGCAGCGCCCCTAGCTACGGACAATAAAGAAAGAGAACGCGCGTCGGGAACGAACGCCCTTGTACACCGCAGCGCCCCTAGCTACGGACAATAAAGAAAGAGAGCGCGCGTCGGGAACGAACGCCCTTGTACACCGCAGCGCCCCTAGCTACGGACAATAAAGAAAGAGAGCGCGCGTCGGGAACGAACGCCCTTGTACACCGCAGCGCCCCTAGCTACGGACAATAAAGAAAGAGAACGCGCGTCGGGAACGAACGCCCTTGTACACCGCAGCGCCCCTAGCTACGGACAATAAAGAAAGAGAACGCGCGTCGGGAACGAACGCCCTTGTACACCGCAGCGCCCCTAGCTACGGACAATAAAGAAAGAGAGCGCGCGTCGGGAACGAACGCCCTTGTACACCGCAGCGCCCCTAGCTACGGACAATAAAGAAAGAGAACGCGCGTCGGGAACGAACGCCCTTGTACACCGCAGCGCCCCTAGCTACGGACAATAAAGAAAGAGAGCGCGCGTCGGGAACGGACGCCCTTGTACACCGCAGCGCCCCTAGCTATGGACGAGAAAGAAAGAGAGCGCGCGTCGGGAACGAGAGAAAGAGAGCGCGCGTCGGGAACGAACGCCCTTGTAAAGCCCCTATATAAAAAAGTAGCGTCACGCTTTGAAGAATGCCGCCGCCTCCTCGCACACCCTGTCCGAGGCCGACGCCGCGTTGGTATTGGCCTAATGACATCACGTGGACCGCCGAGCCGCCGGACGCTGGCTGCGTTTGTTTACGATCACGCTCCGTCGCCATTTTCGCTTGATAAGCGTCTACCGACTGGCGAGGAGCGCACGTTGGTACCGTTGCTCTTCCTTGTTGTTTAAGTTTGAGAATGCGTTAAACTAAGTTTTGTGGCAAGTGCGACGTCGCTTCAAGGCATTTTCCATAACCATGGCTTGCTGCGCCTTTGGATGCCAAAATACTTCTAGCAAAGGCAAGCGACTCTTCTCGATACCGTCCGGTAAGCGCGACGGGTTAAGAAGAAAGACGTGGATTCATCGAATTGGCAGGAAGAACTTCAGACCAACACTCTCCACACGACTATGCGAGGTAATTTGCGAGTACGTGTACTTTGGTGTATTTGGACGTGTAGTCGGCGCGCTTAATCGTTTTGTACGCCTACAGGCTTGCATTCGCGGGCACGCGAGGCTGCGTGCAAGAACGCCATTCCGAAACTTGATTCCGGAACTTCTTTTTAAGATTCTGCGCAGTCCTTTTGATAAAATTAAACTGTCGAGTGTAAAAAGTCATCTTAGGAAAGCAACTCTTTATCGTAATTGTGGTTACTTAATAGCCCTCTTTACAGCGAACAGCTTTGTTTGCCTCTTTCGTTCGTGTTTGTCGTTGGCGGTAGCGCGGTTGATAAGCGATACAAAGGCACCGATGAAAAACGTGCGTACTCTACCAAAATCGAGTTACAGGGTGCGTTCGTCGCCAAATGACAGCATCAAAGGTCTTTGAGACGTACATACATGCTAATTCGCGTGAGCTTTAAAGTGTGTGAATTTTAAGAAGCGGCGGTGGAGCACTCGCAAAGAAAACGTGCGGTCACCCGCTCGCAACCGTTCCCAAAGCATGCACCTTAATGCAACTCTGTTCGCGACAAGTACGTCACTTCGTGAACGGACGAGCTAACGTGACAAGTCACAAACCTGAAAAAATAATTTACTGAACGTAAGCTCACTATGCTCTAGTTTGAGACTGAGTGAAGCGCTGTTACCGCCTTCCCGCTTCGCGAGCGAATGCTAAAAAAGTGATTTCATTTTCTATGTACGCAGAGTCCCGACTGGATGACCGACCGCGCAAAATTCTGTCGAGTATGAGGCACTAGAAACATAATAGGACCAGCGCCCACCCCGAGCCTTGGCGCGTGCTTATAAGATTGTCAAGCACGCATGTAGGCAGCTTTGTAGCTTGTAATGCCCCATCGAACCTTCAGAGCAGCGATTGTTTGTGTCCTCTATCAGCCTTTTTACGTCATCTGATACGCGTCGCGAATTCACATGGTATGGACGGTGCGGATTATTTAGGTTACCGAGGGCTTGCTGGAGGCCAAGATGTTGACATTCGATCACAAACTTATTATTTACACCAATTTGCAACAATATCTTGCGACACGCGCTTGACAAATGTTACGTACCTAATTGTAGCGCACGCGATACATTCGGGGTCGTCATGGTACGGCGTTGGCGCTCGTTTAGGTACTTAAAGGAAGTTTTCAAAACAGGAATAAACGAAAACCTGCCGTCACTGAATTTATATAACCCTCCTTACAGAAATTCTATGCTGTACACGAAGTTACTCGAAGCTAGAAAGCAAACGCAAACGCTCAAACGCACCGCCTTGCTAAGCGCGCATTCACTCTGCGAAAGGTCGTCTGCTACGCTCGAGCGGTGTAGGCGGCGCCACGGTCGAGGAGCGAGCGCGAAAGAGAGGAGTATCGAGGAGGAGGGAAGGTGGAGGAGGAGAGTGTCGCTACTTTTTTATATAGGGGCTTTACGCCCTTGTACACCGCAGCGCCCCTAGCTATGGACGAGAAAGAAAGAGAGCGCGCGTCGGGAACGAGAGAAAGAGAACGCGCGTCGGGAACGAACGCCCTTGTACACCGCAGCGCCCCTAGCTACGGACAATAAAGAAAGAGAGCGCGCGTCGGGAACGAACGCCCTTGTACACCGCAGCGCACCTAGCTTCGGACGAGAGAGAAAAACGGCGGAAGCCTTCTCCGGAAACCGGAAGCGGAAACGGAACCGGAAGTGCGACCGGAAGTGGAAACGAAAGTCGGCTTCCGGTTATACTATACATATACACTTATATATGCATATATGCGTATACATACATACATAGCGGTCTCCATGCCAACCAGAGATACGGACTTCTAGTGAACACTTCATAAAACTACATGCGGCGTCTCTTTCACGTACGGACACACAACGCCATCTATTGAGCAATTCATAAACTAGAGGTGGCTACATACTACTACTACTACTACTACTACTACTACTACTACTACTACTACTACTACCACTACTACAGAGGAGGGAACGACCCACACCCTAAGGAGCTTCGCCCCCAAAAATCTAGGTCGAGTACGACGGAGAAGGACGGAGGCTTTTATATACAGGGTCGACCACATCTAAGGTGAACACCTCATTAGTATTCTAGCCGGTAAAACTATAGCGTTTATTCTACTTCACGAGTGAAATGTTCTTATACGATGTGTAATCATGGTGTCGATAAACACAATAATGATTTTTCGAATTATTTACTGAACATCAGCTTCTATGATGTCTTGAATACTAATGAGGTGTTCACCTTAGATGTGGTCGGCCCTGTACGTCTGTTTTCTACCGTAAATCCCCCAACTCAGTCATGAGCAGGTCCTATAGTGGGCGGCCTCGTGGGAAGATGCGCCCGCTTTATCCTTAGGCACGGGCGGTCCAGCCATCACTGCCGCGAAGTCCGGGCTCTCCAGCAACCGTTGGCCGCACAGGGCCGCCAGGTCCGCGTCCGGCAATGGTGACGGCTGGCGCTTCTTCGGGGCGCCAACCCCACGAGCCCTTTCCGCGGCTTCCTTCGTGAGCGCCACGTGCAAGGCCCCAGTGTAGTACACTGTGGCGCGGCACAATGCACAGAGCGCCACGTCGGCCGGCGCAGGCCCCCGAGCCGCACGATGAATCTCGGCGAACGGCCAAGGCACCCGGTCCAGCGGCACCTCCCGGCCGACGCGTCTCTGCGCCTTCAAGGGCGCCTCGGTCGCGAAGCATCGCGGGGTCTCCTGTTGTTCCTGGCTCTTCCACGTTGTCATGGTCCGATGCGTGACCCCTGGTCGCGGCCGTGGGGTATCCGTGGTTGGAGCCGGTCACACGGATCTGCGCCGGCTCTGCGCTCCACGTGGCTCTCCTCGAGCGGCCATGTTCTCTAGAGCCGAACACTGGTGTTAGCTGAACGTGCTCTGTCGAAGGATCACCGTCGCGTGCGGACGCACGCAGTGGTCGACAGCCTCATCGGTTCCCCTGCCGGCGTGTCCCCGCCACCACACTGCGTGATACGTCGGCGCACCTAACGCCTGCCCCAACACACGCGCACATTCTTCTTGGTTGTTCCCGATCGCGTAACAAGGCGCGTCGGTCGGCGCCCACGCACGACAGGGGCTATTGTCCCTCGCCTCCCCCTTCTCGCAAATAAAAACGACGGGCCGCAGAGAGAAAAAAAATAACTTTCCGGGCTACGTACAAATAAAAATGTAATAAGTTAAACAGACTTTCAAATATTAAAAAATAATAATTACAATCAGCATGCGTACACAAGGAAAAGAAAAAAAATACACACTGTTAAAATAATACATAAACAACACTTGCAATAAGCTGGGCTGGGACCAGCTTCTTTTCGTGCACTGGCCGTAAAGAAGCTAGCCCACTGAGGGTACGCATTTTACTGAGAGCCTTCGTTTGCGGGAAAGTCCGTCGTCCGGCGCGAAATCACACAGGTGACCGCTTCCTCAGATTGTACCGGTGCGTGGCAATGAGACTCATCAAGAGGGTGTCCAACAGAAGAGCGGGGATGAAGGAGGAGAGCCTGACTAGGCTCGTTCAATCCTTTGCAGTTAGCCACATAACGTACGTCGCCGCCTTCCACAACTGGAGGCCGAGTGAACGTAACAAGATAGACGCCACCATACGCAAGGCGTATAAGGCGGCACTCGGTCTCCTCGGGAGCACGAGCACCGAAAAATTCATGGCGCTGGGAGTCCACAACACGCTGGACGAAATAGCCGAGGCACATAGAACAGCACAACTCGAACGTCTCTCTGAAACGAGAACCGGAAGACAGATACTGCGGGACCTTGGCCTCGAGCCGAGCGAAGGCAAGCAGCAGAACAACGTACCTATACCGGATAGCATCAATAGAAAGCTCAGGGTCTGCCCGATCCCGAAGAACGTCAACCCCGAGCACAACAAGGAGCGGAGGTTGGCGAGGGCCAGGGCTCTCGTGGACCTCCACGCCAGAGAAGAAGGCGCCGTCTACGTGGACGCGGCGGAGTATCGAGGCAGCAGCGACGCATACGCGGCTGTGGTCGTCGGAGCATCGACGGGTGCAACGAAGACCGCAGCGAGCGTCCGGACTCGAGAAGCGCACCAAGCGGAGGAGGTGGCTATCGCCTTGGCCGTCTCCGACCCCGGATGCACTACAGTGCTGTGTGACTCTAGAACGGCAGTGAAGAACTATCCCATAGGGTATGGTATGTAGTGAGGCCGCGCGCATACTGCGCAAGGTCGAAGACATCGGGCGCAAAAGTGCTGCTGTGATCAAGTGGTTTCCGGCCCACATGGGCAGTGACGTGTCGGAACGCGGGAACGCGAACCACAACGAGACGGCCAACGCGGCCGCGCGAGGACTAACCAACCGCGCGGCTGCAAACACGGCCGACTCGGAGTGTTGGTCGCGGTACAGTGCCAAGGACAAGATGACCACCTTCAACGAAATAGTGAAATGGTACAGACTGAACAGACAGACTATGCCCCCACCTCACCCGGGGCTTACCCGGAAGGAGGCAGTGTTATACAGACAATTACAGACAGGGTCCCTGCTCACCCCGGTGCTAGCTAAGCACGTGTGTCCGAGTGTGTACACGAGTGACGTGTGTAGACTGTGTGCGAAGGAGAGAGCTACCGCGGCTCACATTCTTTGGGATTGTGGTGTGAATCCGAGAGAAGCCAGTGAGAAGACGACGATCCCGCCGCAGCTAGAGCCTGCAACGAGGATCTACGATCAAGAGACACAACTCAAGGCCGTCCAGCAGGTCTCGGCAGCTCTAGGAAGGCAGCGACCTAGCGAAACCGAGGATAAGGGGGGCGGCACCCCCAGGAAGGGGGCGGCGGCCCTCTCGGACCCGCGGAAGTAGCGAGGGAGCAAGACCTCGAGGAGCATAACGCACGAGACTGACGTAGTGGCCGCGTCGCGATGAAAGCTCGTCCTCCCTGCGTGGAGGGAGCCTAATCGACTCTGCAGGCATTCTCAATAAAGTTATTCTCTCTCTCTCTCTCTGGACCGAATGCGGTACGTTGCCCCGGGTGTGCCCCGTTGCTTGCGCGCAATGCCACTGGGCACTGGCGCGAGCTCGACGGACCGTGACGCAAAGGCCTTCAGGTCGGCGATATGGGCACGGCTGAGTTTTCCCGAAGGGGGATCCTTCAGCAAGTATGCGAGCGGAGACCACACTTTCTCTACTCGGTACGGACCAAGCCACTTAGGAGCGAGCGAGGCTGAGAACCCCTTGGTCGCGTCGCTAAGAGCGTACTTGCGCTTCAGGACGAGATAACCTACCTTAAATGAAAGATGGCGATGCTTCCGGTGGTATTGAGCCTTCTGCTGGGCCCTGGCCGACGCCAAACTCTGCCTTGCTCTACAGAGAGCCCGACAAAGCCTGTCCCGAAGTGCTGAAGCGTAAGCAGAACAGTCTGCCGGCGCCTCCTCGTCCCCGAGCTGGCATGACACTGGTCACCGGATTAGCCAACTCCCTTCCAAAATTTAGGAAGGCGGGAGAGAAACCAGTCGAGCGATTCTCGGAGGTTTGGATTGCGAACGCGAGCTCACTCAAGTGGTCTGCCCAATCCTTTTGAGGTGCGGCAAAGGCCGCCAACATCGGTTTAAGAGTTCTATTTAGTCTCTCCGTCAAATTGGACTGGGGGTGTTAGGGCGAAGTGGTGCAGTAATTAATTCCCAGGGTACGGCACGTAGCACCAAACACCCGAGAGGTGAAATAGGACGCATTGTCCGTAATCAGTCTTTTCGGAAAGCCGAACCAACAAAACACTTCCTGTAGCCTTTCCAGCACCGCTCGCGCTGTCACTTTACGAATCGGAAACAGTTCCACCCATTTAGAAAAATGATCAACGACTACCATCAGGTGTGTGAACCCCTGCTTACTCCTAGGGAAAGGCCCCATGCGATCACAGGTGGTCACTTGCCACGGACGCTCACTGTCGATTGGTTTCATCAGCCCGGGCGGCTTGCCACCCCTTGATTTCACCATTTGACAGACGTGGCAGGAACGGCAATAGCGAAAAATGTCACGCTTTATGCCAGGCCAGGTCACAGTTTGGCTTAGTTTCGCAAGAACTTTGGAGCCACTCAATGACCGGCCAAGGGTTCGTCATGAGAAATTCGCAACAGCGCGCTTCTCAGACTTTTGGGGATAACCACCTCAAACGGGTCCACAGACTCATCATCGGTGGCTATGGATTTCAGCGGGAGCCCATCGTGATCCAGCAAATATAAATCCGCGGGGGACCCAGCTGGTTCCGCCCCCCCTGTGCCCGCCGCACTACCAGCAGCGTCTCGGCGCTCCGTCTCCCTGAGACCGTCGCTCACACCGCGACAAAGCGGATCAATTTGCTGGGCCCTGAGTAGCTCTTGCCTGCTGAAAGCGATTCCAGTTCTCCCAAAGCGGAGTCTGGTCTCGTCCCCACTCAGTACTGCAGTCATCGGCGTCATGGGTTCGCTTTCGAGAAGCTCCCCCGCTCGCACGCTTTGCGGCGCGCTGCTTGCCTGGAGCGCGTAAAAAGCAAAAACCACCAGATCCCACGCCCTGAGGGAATCGACGTTATGCGAAGCAGTGTGCGGGGAGCCTACCATCTTAACGAAACGACCATGAGCGCACCAAGACGTAGGCGGCTCTTTCATAACCTACATGACACGCATCTCATGAAATTCATGCCATCAGTCCTCAGGAGTCCCTTTGCCTCTGTAAGGAACGAGGCGACTGCGCGTCCACCGCTTGCGGTTTATTGAACCGACTGCTACGATGGCGGCTGGCGCGAGCCCTCGCCTCCTGCGTTCTCAACCTCTTCAGTTTTCTTCACACTCCCGCGGCCGCGTTGCACGTTGTGCGCCTCCAGCTGACCGTTCGATCGGGAATGACAGCGCAATACCGTCTCCTCCACAAAACGTTTTAATCTCACGGCCGGTCTTCTATGCTTGAGGCGGCGCGTTTATGTCCTCGACCACAAGGTTGTCGGGCTGTTAATTTCAAGACAGCATCGGCTTGCTGTGTTGAGCAGAGCATATCAACAAAAGGTTCTTTCTCCGTTTCCAAAGCCTTAGAAGCTTTTCTGGATACCGGACTCGTCGTCGAGGCGGCTGCACCGGCCGGGGCAGCTGCACGTAGCGGTCCTTCTCAGTGATAAAATGGCCATCCTTGCTCGAAACCGTCGAGATGGTGTACTAGGGACAGCGGTTCCGAGCAGTGCATCTCTGGTGATGTTCGGTCTCCTCACTGCAGTGGCGGTAGGAGCAGTGGTGATTTTGCCGTGGCAATTTCCGTGTCTCCGACACTGTGTTCACGAAGTAACTGAGAAGAATGTACTTCTCACTGTAGAGGTTGGCTTGCATCCGGTGAGTGGCCTTTGACGTGTGATCTGCGCGCGTTGCGCGTTGACTGCTTTGGCCTCCTGCAAGACTGTAGGGGTAGTTAAGCGGTTCAACAACTGGTCGCTTGGGCATCTTCGTCGACTGTGACCTTAGTATATGTCTCGATTCAGGTGACCTCACTCTTTTCGGAGGCTGTTTGTTGACTTCTCTGTCACAGTCACCCGTCCCTCGGCGGTTTTCGTGTAGCCTACTTCTTGCTTAGTGAAAACGCTCTTTCCAACAATGGTCGATTTCATCATGGGCTTGTAGTTGTTCTCTGGAACTTTGAACGAATGGTCCACCTTGGTGTACCGCGTTGGCGACTCGTTCAGATGTCGCGTGTCGTCGTGGTCGAACAGGCGGGACTTAAATCTCGAGCATGGGATGGAACGAGGCTGACTGAGGTAGTCGACGCTCGTTGGTGTCTTCTCGGTGTCGGTGATGCCTATTGCATCGAGTCGCCACATCTCCGTGGGGTCAGCAAAGTCATGGGCTGTTTGCCCATTCCGCTCACACGCAAGGAATAGGGCAGATGCGCTGGAGTTCCAATTAGGCAAGGCATTGGCGGGCCTTACTGGGTAGACGCCTTGCACCAGCCAACCGAAGACCGTCTCAACCGCTCATAGATCGCTGCTTAGACGTTCTGTTCTTCCGGTCAATATGCGCCAATAGTAATCTGATCCTATAAGGACACTGATTGTCGGTATCGGCCGATCGCCCAGTCGATTCTCATCTGCAACAAACATCTTGCGTTCACGCAACTGTGCGAGGAGATCTTGTCCGATGGCTGGAGTCTTCACGGCGCAGACTTCCGGTACCTCCAACGCGTCTACGGTGACGCTGCGTGAGTCGAACCGACTATGAAGTTCGAGCTTAACGCTTCGACAGCTGTAAGGGCGGGAACACTTTGAAGTGCCAAATGTCCAGAGAGAGAGAGAGGTCTTCTGTCCCGAGGGAAGGCAGGTCGAGCCTTTTGGACAGGTCGCGTCGAATAAAGGTTATCTGGCTGCCAGTGTCAAGCAGTAGTCGAACGGAATCGTGGTTTCCGGACGCTCAAACTGTGGCCGTTTGCATCAAGACAGGTGCAGACATATCACTATTAGCTGGAGCACTTGTCATTGGCGGCTTGACACTTTTCGTTAGATCCCTGCTCTCCGGAGATGGGTAGTTGCGATCTTGGTTCCATATGACGCAAAGTACGGAAAGGTGACGTTTAGAGCATAACTTGCACTTGAGCCACGCGGCGTTGCGGCACATTCGTGCTACATGGCCCTCTCTGCCGCATTTAAAACAACAGTTCTTTCCAGCAAGCCGGCGTCTGATCTCGTGAGCTGACAATGTGGCGTGGCAGTCCTTTATGGTGTGGTCACGGTTATCGCACAGTACACAGCAGGGATGGTTGTTCGATGCAGATCCTGCGGCCAAGGCTAATGCTGACGGTACCGGAGGTGGTAGACAAGGTTTGCATCGCCCGTGTCCCGAAGAGGTATTTTTGGGTAGCCACCTTGAACGGGAGGCCTGGCTCTCTTCTCTGCTCTCGACTTGCACCTGCAGGAACTTCATGACCTTTCGCACCTCCTCTTGCCGCGACCTCGGAGTATCCCCGTCATCGGGCTCAGTCTCCTTCATGCGTTGACGGTAGAGAATAGCGATATCTTCGGGAAGCGATCGCATAAGGACGCGATGAAGGATGACGGCGTATTCTGATGCTGGAACCCCGAGGCTATCGAGGCAGCTTGTACGAAAGTGCACCTCTTCGTAGAGTTCCCGCAGCTGCGATACCTGAGAAGAGCGATCAATGGGCGCGATGGCAAGTAAACAGTCGATGTGGTCGTCAACGAGGGCGGTATGACGGCCGAACCTCTCTCGGAGCATTTTCACTGCTACAGCGTAATTCGCTTCCGCAAGACGCACACCTTCGATTGCACGCTTCGCTGTTCCGGTTAAGTAGGATCTTAGGTACGAAAATTTCTCGATGTCGGACAGCGCGCGGTTGTTATGGATCGTGGCTTCGAAATGTTCCCAGAAGCCCTGCCACTCGTGAAGTTCACCGGAGAAAACGGGTACCTGTAGTTTCGGTAGGGCAACTCGGTGAAACGGTGCTCGGGAACTTGCTTGAGTGGAGACGCCTTGGGTGGCGGTGTCGCTCAGAACGCTCTGTGTGGCGCCATCTCCGGCTCTTGCAGCAGAATACAGAATGAAGCGGATGTGGGGTCTCACACACGCTCTTGGGACAAAGGAACTACAACACAGTAGTGCAAACAATCACAAGGGCATTTATTGCGCCTTTCATACACTAATGCACACTATCCGAATTACAACCAATAGAACATTCACACGGGCGCGCGACAAATCAAGGAAGTCCGACTCACCGCGACCCGATAGCGAGCGAATACGTTCGCCCCATGCTATGACACCATCGCCTAGTCGTTCACGTGTACAGTCATGCGAACGGTGGCGCGCTCGAACGATCCGTGTTCGTCCATATACCGGTGTCCTGCTCTTAGCCTCGCGCGACCGTCGCTCGAAGCGGGCCGGCGCACGCGCGAAGCGTCCTTGCGTGTTCAACAAGCCAAAGAGGAAGCGCCGTTGACCTTTTTCTCCCAAGTCACCCCGCCGTTCGGTGGCGTTAGCATCGCGACACTCGCGCCATCTCTCGCAATGCGCCGCAACCACCACGACCGCCGTCGGCACTTAGCCACGCGGTGAAGCCGGATTACAGGAGACGCGTGAGAGTCGCGCATCCCCACATCCCCCCAACCTTAAATCACTACACATACTCCGGCGAAACATGTCACACGGTCTATCAACGCGCGCGTCGCGAACAAAAGTTTGTACATGCGACAGTGGCCGCGCCGAGGAAATGTCCACACGTTATCCACAACATGCGAGCCGACATTGTCTCTGGGGTTCACCGCTGGCGTCCGTTGGTCACAGCGCCACCTCTGCAGATTCGATGGCACGACTCCAGCCCAGGACTCCGGAAACGGCGACGTAGAAGTCGGCAAGAGCAAGCGTCGCTCGCGCCCTGCCGACGAGAGCCGCAGTAGCCGTTGGTGACTGCCGGCTCTTTTCACAGCCGGCGAGCGTTGCAAGCCGGACATAGGCGGCCGCCGAAGTCGCTGCGCCGAACTGGCCAGAGGCATCTCCATTGCCAGGGGCGGCTCGTTCGTAGGCCGGGGCAGCAGCGCAGACGATGTGCAGGTGACAGCAAACCAGGGGTGACTCCGCTCACGCTGCGTACACTCAACGCACTCGACAAACACTAAAGTAGTGCAAGGGAGAGGAATTCGGCACACGCATCGCCCACGTGGCTAGCAAAATTTCGGGCGGCTATTCAGATGCTAAGTTCACGTGAACAAAGCTCACTTTCTTGAGTCGAACGAGTAATTTCAATTCGTGCGAGGCGAACTAATGAGGGAAGCAATGTGCGACACCTCAACACCACGGTCCACCAAGTTGTGTCCCTCAACTTGCGACAGGCGGCTTTGTAAAACCTTAGGCCTAATGCGTCGCTACTTTTACAACAACCGGCATCCAAAAAAAAACACCCAAAATGGGCACAAGAACAGGCAGCCGCGAGGAGACGTTAGCTCTGTGAGGTGTTCCTACCCCGCTCGGTGCACACAGCATCCGAGTTGACGGCACCCACCGTCCCAGACGGTGTCGGAGCGCCCGGTGCCAGGCCGCAATACCAGTCAGCCCGGAGCGGCACCCGTGGACCGCGGCCACCTGGCTCCCTGAGCCGCGACTTCCGAAGCCAAAGAGATAGAAGAAGCTATTTACATAAGAAATTCGGACCACCCACGAGGCTTCCGTACTCACTCGCTTCAGGCTTGCCAATGCTTCGCGGGCGCTAGGCCTCGCTCTCCCAGGATGCAGACCACATGGCTCTCGTACCGACGAGTGTACTTCAAAACACTCGCGAAAAGGCTTAGCATGTTGAAAAGTTCAAACACGCTACAGCAACCGTCGCCTCGCTCAAGAAAGGAGGAGGAATAACTTTATTGAAAAGGGGTTGGGGTGAAAGGTTATGTGCTCGATGGGTGGGGCCCCAAGTCCAGGGCTCCACTGGCCTCTGCCGCCTGCCTTACGTGACCCAGAAGTGCTAGCTGCACACCGCCGGCACTAGCGATCAAAATCCACGCTAGGACTACGCTTCGGTTGAAACATCTGGAACCGAGCAAAACTGTTAAAATTATCGTCCGATGCCCCAAGAGCCCCACGTTGGGCAGCCAGATGTGGGGTCTCGCACATGCTCTTGGGACAAAGGAACTACAACACAGTAGTGCAAACAATCACAAGGGCATTTATTGCGCCTTTCATACACTAATGCACACTAGCCGAATTACAACCAATAGAACATTCACACGGGCGCGCGACAAACCAAGGAAGTCCGACTCACCGCGACCTGATAGCGAGCGAATACGTTCGCCCCATGCTACGACACCATCGCCTAGTCGTTCACGTGTACAGTCATGCGAACGGTGGCGCGCTCGAACGATCCGTGTTCGTCCATACCGGTGTCCTGTTCTTAGCCTCGCGGTCGCGCGACGGTCGCGCGAAGCGTTCGTGCGTGTTCGTCGCCGATCCCAAGCCAAAGACGAAGCGCCGTTGACCTTTTTCTCCCAAGTCACCCCGCCGTTCGGTGGCGTTAGCATCGCGACACTCGCGCCATCTCTCGTAATGCGCCGCAACCACCACGACCGCCGTCGGCACTTAGCCACGCGGTGAAGCCGGATTACAGGAGACGCGTGAGAGTCGCGCATCCCCACACGGACCCGGCTCATGGTGTTGCGAATCTTATCGTGGTACTCCAGAGCGACGGTGGCTTCCGCCTCATACTCGTCACCATCGTCCATGAGGTCGGCAATCGTCTCGTTGAGCGCTGCTAGCGCCGAGTCCTTGTCCTGCAGGTCATCCAAAATAACTTGCAGGTCGGATGGCGAAGGATGCTCGGCTTGTAGCGCTTCGGTAGCGGACGGATGAGCCTTGTAGCAGCGGCTCGAAGTACGCCTCTGCTGCGTCGCAGTCGGTCCATCGTCGGTGCAGGACGCCAGTCGTCTCCCGGGTTTCACGGCACCATAAATGTAAGGAACGAAGCGACTGCGCGTCCGCCGGTTGCGGTTTATTGAACCGACTGGTTAAAGATGGCGGTAGCGCGAGCCCTCGTCCTGCGTTCCAAACCTCTTCTTCTTTTATAGTTTTCTTCACACTCCCGCGGCCGTGTTGCACGTTATGCGTCTCCAGGAGGTAGAGCCGCTGTACAGGACGTCGGACCTGCTGGCAGTTCGACAGTAGTATCAGCAAGGACCGCGCGACACTGTCTCTTCCTTGAAACGTCTTGACGACACGTCTCGTCCTCCATGTCAGAGGTGGCACGGTAATCTCCTCAACGACGACAAGATCGTCGTGGTTTAAGTTCGATGACGGTATAGGTTTGCTGTGGTGAGGAGTGCGCAGGAACAGAAGGTATTCCTTCTTCCACTGCTTCCAAAGCCTCCGAAGCAGCTGTTGCCGATGCCGAGCTCGTCGTCGAAGGTCATGCACTGAGACACTGCGGTGCGCGAAATCAGATACAACGACGTCGACAGATGCGGGCGTAGGGTTGAAACATGGTTAGCGAACAACGGGCTGAATTCAGAGGCTTGGGAGGACTTCGCTATAACAGGAGTACGGTCCGAAGTCTTTTGGTAGAAGGGCGGTTCTTGAAGGAAGGCGAGGAAGGACGGCGAGATGAAAGGACAGGTAGGTTTTCCAGGAACAAGGCAGCAACGTGGTTTTCGATTAAGGGATTGAAGCTTTGAAAGGGAAGACTGTGAACCTGCCACTACCTGCCAGTAGTTACAGTAAGCCCTGAAGGCTGGCTACTCCTGGAGCACGACATTGCGGTCGTCCAACTTGCCGAATCGTTTTCTTGCGACGCAGGTTGTCGATGGGAAAGCGAACGCTGCTCCAGGCCGGTTCACCGCCTTTGTCGGTCTTGACGCGAGCCTTAAAGTTGCCTCACCTGCGGTCCAGCTTGTAGCCGAAGATGGTCAGAAAGCGCTTGAACAAGTTGGCCATGTCGGCCAGGGTAGCGATGGACGGACCTCGCGCGGCGAGGACTACGACGAGGGCTCTGTGGGGTCTTTAGACGCGAAGAGCCTCTTCGGCGGAAGGCTACCGTAGTCTGGGAGCGGCCAGCTTCGTTGCTGAAGGTTTGACGAGAAAAGCCGTTGGGGCGCGCTTTCGTTGCGCTCGTGGCATGTTTTCTTCGGCGCAACAGGTGCATGCTCTTGTCGTTTTCGGAGTGTGCAACAACAACCAGACGAGCTGGCTGCTGCGGCGCCAGCGGTTGCGGTTGCTGCTGCCATCCCACCAGGATGGAACGGAAGCCCATGTGTTGAAAATGTCGCACACTTTCACTTGACCGTGGTTGAAGTAGAAGTTCGAGTCGTCGGGCGTCTCCGGCGGTGGTGGACTTGCCGTTGTTGGTATCGGCCGATCGCCCAGTCGATTATCATCTGCGACAAGCATCTTGCGTTCACGCAACTGTGCGAGGAGATCTTGTCTGATGGCTGGAGTCTTCACGGTGCAGACTTCCGGTACCTCCAACGCGTCTACGGTGACGTTGCGGGGAGTCGAACCGACTATGAAGTTCGAGCTTGACGCTTCGACAGCTGTAAGGGCAGGAACACTTAGAAGTGCCAAATGTCCAGAGAGAGAGAGGTCTTCTCTCTCTGGACCTAAGAGACCTTAAGGCGAAATCCTTAGTTATGCGCATGACTATGACTTCGACCATTAACCTTTAGCCTTTTCCTTCACGTAGTACCACATCCGAACCCATCCCATTGGTTCTCGAGTGTTAATATTTTTTTCGGTGAGTCATTCTCATTGTTGCTGAGTCATGGTCATGACTTTGACTTCTACCACAATCGTTTAGTGTTTCCTTCACTTAGTGCCCACGTCCAAACCCATTTCAGTGGTTTTTGAGTATTAATCTTTTTTCGCTGAGTAATTGTCATTTTTGCTGAGTGATGCCCATGATTATGACTGCCATCACCCTTTAGTGTTTCCTTCACTTAGTGCCCACGTCCGAACCCATTCCAGTGGTTTTTAAGTGTTAATCTTTTTTTTCGCTTAGTCATTGTCATTTTCTCTGAGTCATGCTCATGACTATGACTTCTACCACGATCCCTTAGTGTTTCCTTCCCTCAGTAGCCACCTACGTCCGAACCCATTTCAGTGGTTTTTGATTGTTATTCTATTTTCGCTGAGTCATTGTCATTTTTTTCGGTCATGGTCATGACTATGACTTCTGCCATCATCCTTTAGTCATAGAGAAAGAAATTCAACAAGAAGGGACACTCGGCAAAAACTGGCAACAGGAAACACGTCACCATACGTCACGCTATACTTTTGATGCCGAACGCTAGCTGCCGCGAGCATCGAAAAAAAGAAAGTGAATTTAAGTTAACAGGCATTGATTTATATTTAAATTATTTGCCGCGAAAACTAAAACGTTTTGCGTATAAATGAACTTAAGCTTTGCGACTTATTTTCCTTGCCTTACCTAGCCACAGGTCAATGACGCGCCAGATACATGCGTCATCCGCCAGACACTCCCCCGAAGCCAGCGAGTGCGGCCGCGCCAGCGAGTGCGTTCCTTCTGCACTGGGACAAGACACCACTGCACTATTGGACTACGGCAAGGTGAGAAATCTTGTTTCACAGTCTACGACGCAATTAGGCTTACGGCACGGGACCAAGACTTAAGACGCAGTTACCGAAAAACAGCTCGGCCATCCTGGCGCAGTTAACTTCAGTTAATGAATCGTGCTGAGACGTGTTTCCGACGCTTCCTAGGGAATTATTTCGGTTTTTGAGCCATACTGGCCGCACAGGGCGCCGTGTCGCAGTTAGCGAGAACTAACTCGGCCGTGGTGCGTAGTCTAGTGCATCTTGCTAGGAGAAGTTTCTGCCGCTTTCTCTGACGCTAGACATCACTGAAAAGTAGTTTCGTTACTTTCTGGGGTACTTTTGAGGCACGCTGGCCGCACAGCGCGCTGTGACGCAGTTAGCGATAAGCAGCTCGGCCGTGGTGATAAAATTAGTTTGGCGTGTAATGAATCTTATACTATGGTCGACTGGTCGCCTCGGAGCGCTCTAGATCGCTCTCACGAGCGGCGTTGTCTGCGGCTGGTTGAAAGAGGGTGTGCGCCTTGCGTTCGGCTGGTTCTTTTCGATCGCTCTCCTCCCGCAGGCGCTGAGCCGTGCTCCCTCAAGGGCTGCAGAAGATAGCGCCAACCTTTCCCTTTTCCCTCAAGAACCACTTATCATCATCATCATCTCCTCCCGCGTCGAGCGCTCTGAGGCGCTCCGCGCCCTGTCGTCGGAGCAGTCGTCGAGATGAGAGCGTTTCCAGCAACGTCATCACAGCACAGCGTCGCCGTTCTTGAAGACGGTCCACCGTAGCCTAGGCAACCTAGGCCACAGCATGCTGGCGGCTCAACGAACGGTCGTCCCACCGGCGCATCCGCCGGTTTAGCTTTGGATAGGCGAAACATCGGACGTTAGCAGTAGTCACGTGGTTTCTCATCTGCCACTTCCTCCTCCGAGAGCGACTCACACGTTCGGCTTGCGCGCTTGTCCTCTACCTCAGAGTTCGGGGAACGCCGGATCTGCACGACTCTGCTTCGGGGGATGGATGCGACCAGTCGAAGATACCATTAGAGGGACAAGTCTGTGACGTTTTTTGTGGCTCCGCAACAACATATACCTTCTTTCGGTACTCGATCACGCCTGTTGAAAACGCGATGGGCGATTGCCAAGAGTGACAACATGGGGTGTGCTGCTGGCGCCGGCAGAACGCGCGAACGACGAACATATCAGAAACTTGTAAAGGCCAACCTCCATGCAGCGAGCTTTCGCGACGAATTTCATGTGACGAAAAATCCAGAGCGAAGCGCCGTCGCGAATTCGTCACACCACACAACCAAGAGCCGGCGAACGCCGCCGACCATGCGGTAGACGCAGCCCTTGAGGAGTCATTATGACCAGACGAGATAGGCTACGAAAGCGACGTTGGCGAATGAAAGCAGAAAGCAAAACAGCGCCTAAATCAATGTTTTTACACGTAAAATAAGGCACCTGATCTGAAAAAGTGCGTGCAATAAGTGTTTGCTGTTAGCCGGAATCTATTTAGACTGTCACTTCCTTTTTTTGAGAATACGTGGCACGTCGGTATTTCGCCGATACTTATCCTTCGTCTGTCACCCTGTGTTTGTTTATGGCTCTCTCCACTCGCGCGCAGCTGAGTTTTTCTTCCGTCAGCTTCCGCCTTCGAGCCTACCCTGCCATCGAGGAAACACGGAAAGCTATTAGACAGTTTTAGCATAGCGTACGCAACTAATAGCGTACGCTATGCGCTATAGTACAGCGTACGCTAAGCAGCGCACGTTTATTACAGTTTTGGTTGGCATGCGAGACATTCCGATCTCAGAGGCCAAATGCCATCGTCGCGCTGATCTCTCGACTTCATTGATAGGTGACGCTGACATATCTCGAAGATTTCCTTCGTTAGGCTTCGTGTCGTTTGAAACGAGAAGCGATTTCGAAAACTCCACAAGGTTATGCATAATACACTGTAGTCGAAGCGACCTGAGACTAAGCGAAAGCCGTTCACGCAGTCATTTGCTACGAACGAAACGAATTCTACAAAAGCCACGCCAAATTCAATTCGAAGCGGGCAGCGGGGACAGCCGCCATGTTTTACGTACGTGGCTTGCGAGCCGCCCATATGCCGCACATACGCGATGCTTCAGCTCACGTTTTTTCGGATGTGCCAGTGAACTACACCCTGCAAACTTCAATCAAACGTCTTTCTAAAACACGGCGGTACGCAGGGGCGTAGCCAGGGGGGGGGGGGGTGCTTCAAACCCCCCCCCCCCCGAAATTTTTTCCGCAACCCCCCCTCCCCTTATCCCCCCTTATCCCCCCTTAGTTCTCGTCGCTTCGCGCTGACATAATTCATAAAACCGGTGCTACTATCACAATTTCATTCCTGGGCGCTTCCGTTTGGGTTGGTAATTTACAGCGAATCATGTCTGCATGTGGGAAAAACTGTCACGGTGTTTGTCAAGGCTTTGACACTCTGTTATGTTTTGGGCGAGAATGTGGTGGCCGCATTCTGAAGCAACAAATGCGCAACAAATAAAGCAACAAATGCGGCAGCCGCATTTTAGATGATGGCGAAAACGCTCGAGGGCCGTTTACTTAGACTTAGGTGCACGTTAAAGACCCCACGTGGTCGAAATATCCGGTATACATTTCCGCCGCTTCCCTTCAGGTGCGGTTAGGCCGCGCTCGCGCAGGATTTTAGGCTACGTTCACACTTGGTCTCGAAGCTGGTTCTTGATCGACGCGATCAAGAACCAGCCCTTGCTCTACGACAAGAGTGGCACTAAAACGTACTGTCAGTAATACTGGCGATAGTATTCAACGTCGCGCGACCGGAGGTGCGGCAACGAACAACCCAACTGCGGCGTGACCCAACTTCTCGCGCTTTTGCAAAGCCAGGCGAACCCACCACCGCCGTTTCCGAGGTGTCCGCGTCTTCCGTTTATTCATTGTCCATTTCTAGAAAACAAGTAGGTAGCAGTATAAAAGCCATTTCTTCCACTTCCACGGCAGACAATAGTTAGGCATATTCCTCGTTGGCGCTCCATAATTCTCCTCGCACGTGTACGGTATGTTGCAGAAGTCTCGGGGTGCTTTTCTCGTCGCGACGATAGATTGGGAGCGTAGGTCTCACGTAGGACGCGCAGGCTTTGGCGAGCCCCAACACAAGGGCCAGCCCGGGCTTTAGCTGTGGTGTTTCCGTTGCCCCTTTGGTGTCCTGGAGGCGCCGACAATACGAAATGATGAAATGTTATTATAACTTGTAAATAAAAGCTATTAAAGAAATATTATCACGCCTAGGCACCAACCTGTGACTCAGCGCTACCGCGCCCGTGTGAGAATTACGGAACGCCAACGAGGAATTTACCGAAGGTCGCAGATGACACGCGAAGTTGTGTAAAATGATCACTTTTGATGACGGTATGTGGGTCAAAGAATGAACATACCGCTCGAAATAATGCGATAATGAGCGCCACCACGCCGACAAACGTACGCAGATGAGATGGATCTGGACGAAAACGGTAGCGACGGCCGCGGCGGTAGCAAAACAAATGTGAACAACTTGGACAGGCGCGGAAAAAATTTTCCGGCCGCTTTGGCCTTTCCGCCCGCTTGCCGCTTCCCAAGTACGAACGTAGTCTACGCGAGAAACGTCTCTTGTTTGCGATTGCGCCCCTACGGAAGGCTGGTAATTACTGTTGTGTTGTTGAATCCCAAACCAGAAATTACGGAAGGCTGGTAGTTGCTGTTTTGTTGTGGAATCCCAAACCAGCAATGTACACACGAAGGGGTTGATGACAGCAGTGAAATTCCACCGACTCGCAACAGAATGCGCGAAACAGACAGCCGACAAGCATGCATGAATTACTGCTGTGCGCAGTACAGCGTAAGTAAACTCTTGTTGCAGGCGCTGACAGTTCTCGTCGGAGTTCACGCGTCCTGAGAAATTGATTATGTGCACTATGCACTGAACAATACCGGAGTTCATTCCTGCATCACTAGTACACCAATCAGTCGAGATTTTGTGAGGTACAAGACCGCTTCCTGTTTGCACCGGCGTAAGTGAAGCAGAAATAAGTTGCACGCACTACTTAAAGTGCGTACACATGCCATATCTATGCTGTGCGGTGAAATATTCTGTACAATTATGAATATGTTGACGTAAAGGCAAATGACGGCTGCACGCTCGCACACAGCGGAAGACACAGCGGCCCATGCACTTGCCGCAGGAAATGCAACCCTCTCGTATGAGGGAGCAAGGCGACGAAAGCTTCGGCAAAAAAAAAAAAAAAAGCCTTACGCGTTTCTGCGCGTATTTAAGTTTTCTAGCGCAAAGACGCAACGAACAAGCTATTGCTATGGGAGTAGGTATAGCCTGGTCCCACGTGCATCTCCACGCGTATAGCCGTCCTTGACTTGTGAAACGCACTTCGCCCCGACGAGGACGACGCCATCTACGCTTAACGGAGATTAACAATTAATGATGTCTTCTCCGATCGCACGGGTCGTCTCAATCATGCGTTTTCGAAGACTGGTCCATTCAGTGGAGCGATGAGAGACAGTTGCTCCAAACGCCCACTGTACCTGTCGTACTTACTGTATTTACTGAGCTTACTTTACTTTTTCCTTAATTTCTTCACACGCACACGCAAAGGGGGGGGGGGGGGGGGGCGGTCCCATGTCTTTGATATACATGTATAGAGTCTGCTTAAACTACCGATATTGATTATCGATCACGTGACGTAGAGAAAATCAGAAGCTTGCACCCCCCCCCCCGGTCGGGCCGATGAACCCCCCCCCCCCCCCGAAAAAAATTTCTGGCTACGCCCCTGGCGGTACGCAAGGCATAATGTTGCGGGTATGCATGAGCAGAGCATCATCGGGAAACGAAGCCTCTATAGAGTACACAAAACAAGCAGTGACCACATATTATTCACTAGAACATTCAGACAGAACAACCAACAAGGAGGTGAAACAGCGCTGGAAAACGAGCGTTTGACACGAAGGTAGGAAATAGCCGAACAGTAGCCAAGCGTCAACAACCAAAACTCCCGTCGACGGGCGACCGACGGAAGTCAACCTCTGCGCTGTTGTCCGATTGGTTCACGCTTTCCGCCGCGTGCGACGACTTCCGGCGGCGGCGGTTCGCTAGGCGGCGAATATCTGGAGAGAGTGGATCGGCGGGCGAACAGTTATTTTTTTTGACGTCGGGAGACGGGCGGCCGTCGCTGAGCGGCCGCCGCCGAAAGTTCGTCGCTTTTTCGCTCCATGGAGGTTGGCCTTAATGCTAAAATTCCGTCTTCTAAATGGCTGAAAAAAGGCATTGCACCCACGCATTTGTCTTGAGTGCCTGTTGCATCTGTCTCTATGTATGTAGCGTACCGTCGCGTCGCCCGAGGCCAAGTTTTGGAAACGCGAAGTCGCCCGTGTATTTGTGCTGCCAAAGTGCAGGAAATAATGCCCGGAAATGGGGGAACGCTTGGAAATCAGATGATTTCATATTTTATGGTATTGTTTGGGATGAATCGGGTATTTTCTACACTATGTATGTAAAAGCGAATTGCTTTTGTTTGTAATGCCGCCCATTCACCTCTTTCGCACGTTTCGCCTCGACACGCAGTATTCCTATGTCTAAATACCAAAATGACACATGCGTATAACATGCTGTTACCCACTGAACACACATTGGTCTAGAAGCCGTCTTCAAGACGTCTTGACAAGATAAGCAAGACGTCTTGAAAACCATTTTAAACGTTTACAAGACGTCTTGAAGACGTTATGGCAAGATATTAAATACTTCTTCAAGACATCTCACCAAGATCTTGTTGGACGTCATAAAACGTCCTGTAGCCGCCTCTAAGACGGATATCAGACGGATATCAGACGTTTTACAAGACGTCTTGTAGAGGTCTCGAAGACGGCTAGAAGACGTCTTGCAAGACATCTTGGGAACGTTTTGAAAACGGCTACAAAACGTTCAGCTGGACGTTTTGAGGATGTCTTAAAAACGTTTTTAAATGCTTTAAGCATCTACTGGTCAACTAAGGCATGGCATTTTCTAGTCGCTCGTATTTAGCTAATTAAGCCATAAATATTGCTTTACAGTATTTATAGTATTTACAAAAGATAGTGACAGTGGAAATATACATAAATCTAAAGTGGAGAGGATGTGAAATCTGAACACGACGTAGGTTATTTCAACACAGAATGTATTCCATAAAGTTACGAAGTCCTCACTTTGAGGGGAAAAAGTGAAGAAACAAATAAGCAATAAACATGCTATGAATATATATATATATATATATATATATATATATAGTATATATTGCGACACTCGTACGTGTGTGCTAGGTTTACGCCTTAAAAGATTGTGAGGCATCCAAGGTGGGTGAAGAGGAAGACGACGTGCGGCAGGCTAGTTGAATCTTTTAAGGCGTAAACCTAGCACGCACGTACGAGTGTCACAATATATACTATATAAAGTACAACAGACTTGACCTCTCTAAACTTTAGTTCAACACCTGATCTATTGTCAGCTAGGGGAAGCAGTAGCACAAATATGACATTTTAAATAATCTCCAGAAGCTAAAATTAGGTCATATTGCAATCCAGATGGTCTGTCTCCTTCCGATGTCAACTATCCAACGAATTGTTGCCTAGCTTCAGTGATCTGGCTAGAAACAGCATACACTGCCCATTATGTCCAGGAAGACCCAATATCATTTTACTTACCTTGTCAACACTGATCTAGATTTGCAGATGGAATAATATCAAAGCCTCCTGCAACACTATTACACAATTTTTCCTTGCATGGATGTTTGGCATGCACAAGAATTTAGGCACAAAACACCCTTCCATTATAGCATTAATTATAAAGGAATTGAGTGTCTCCCTCTTATCTGCTACATAGAGAAATCAATGAGGATGTTCGTATTCCTCGCAATATTGAAAAAAGGTTGGCTTTACCGACAGCACCAGTCCCTATGGCTCATTTCTTACAACCCACCATAGCAACACTGAAATATTGGCAAAGCCACAAAAGCGATAAACACGTGTCAAAGCCACCTACGCTCAACATAAAGCATGATTGTTCACACAAATGAAGTGCTGAAGTGGTCAAAGGTTTCAAAGAATTTTTTATAAACCAGTAACACGCCACTACATAAGCAAAATGTTTCTAATGCACCTCCTAGAGTATTGCATTGTGGCTGGCTGTTATAACAAATTGGTCACTTCACGATTCAGGCTTAGACATTTCCACAGGCTGATGCACCCACCGAAAATTCAGCGTGTGCCAATGATGCTTGACCTCAGATTTCGCACCTGCAATTAGAAGGTAAGACAAAAAATGAACAAATATGTTACAGTGAAACTTCGTTATAACGAAACGGGATATAACAAATTATTGTATACAACAAAATGACATTCCCGCTGATATCTTCGAAGATACCCATGTTTTTATAACCTCGTTTGAACGAAGTAAACTTATCCTGCCAATAGATACACCAAACTTCAGTTTTCTCCCAAAAAAGAAATGGCCGACCCTTGCAGGCTCGCTTCTGCTTTCCGCAGGGTAGAACACACATTCGTTGCCGATGTTTAAAACATTTACGTATTTGCGTTGAATCCACCGTCGAGCACTGGTCCTTGTCACCACTACGCGTAGTTGCGCATAAGCAGACTCTAGATCGCCATCGCAGTTCCCCTCACTGCGGCAACGCGCAGGCTATATAGTTAGTGCAGCTATAGGCGTGGCCTCGGAGATTGCGCCGGTGCAATTTCAGAGGCCACGCCTCCCTGCGTGTACCACGTGCTGCTCGCACACGACGAACATTGTTGGTGTCGCAGCGTGCAACCTATTTAACCGCGTCGCCGTTTCACGATGCTAGAGACGACCCAACTAAAAGCGGTAAAGAAAGATCATCACATTTAAACAGAAGGCAGCTATCGTAAAGGCAATCGTGTCAGATGCTAAGAAGTGGTGTGTTAAGGAGGCCGAAGTTTCTTTTGCTGTTTTGTTAGAAGTTCAGCGAGCACGTGGCCATGTAGTGGTTCTGCTGCCGCAAAAACCGTCTGCTTCTATAGACCTTTTCACAAACCGACGTTTGAGCAGCGCCATTGGCCGACACGGGCGACGTCTAGCGTCGCCGCCATTTTGGACTGTGCGCCTTGCGAGAGCAGGCCGGCCGGACTTCGGTTGCGTGATCTTCGCGGCGCATTATTTCGATTGTTTTCTTCCGAACTATCAGCTCCTTATGTGAGTTTGTGCGCGAGGCCGGCTTGACCGGCAGGTTATGAATGTGTAGTGTTTTCTTGTTTTTTTGTGTGTGTGTGTTTTCCTTGTGAACCCCGCCATTGACCCTTACCCCTGCTTAGGCCATTGAGCCATTCTTTTTATTTAAGTTCTCTCTCTCTCTATTCCGCTTCGCTTGTCTTGTGCCGCTGGACTTGTTACATGTTTCACGTGCTCGCGTGAGCGCTCAGTGTAGTGTGCCATGGCAACAGCAAGCCCAGCCAGTGGATGTGGTGTTTCTTCGTCGGTAGCGGCGGCAGCCGCGTCTGCTTCGTCGAGACCTAGCGTGCTAATCAGCGGTATTTTTCATTATTATTACTGGGCACATGTGACCGTATCGTCGATTGAATCTGATCACCATTACGTTTCGCGATTGAGGGTTGCCTCATTTAGCGAAAGCAGGCGCGTACGTAGCTGTCGGGCAATGCTTTAGAACCAGGCGCCGGCGGCCCGGCGACGCGTGTCAGTGGTTGGTAGATATGCGGTGGTTACTCCATACGCTTCCGACGCAACTGAACAGCTCAATCTTGCAAAATTTATTGGATCTGGTGCGGTGCAGGGTGCTTATAACCAAATGTCAAAGCATAAAGCGTGGCGATCGTGCAGCGCGGTACCTGCAGCGAAACGACGCGCGGCGGCGATCACAGATGCCAGCGTGACTGATACAGCCCAGGTGCTAGATTTTTATTTTTAACATTTAGTATTTATTTATTTACACATATTGTCAATCCTAATAGGGATTATAACAGGACTTGTTATAAAGATATATTTGTTTACCTATTTTTTACGTTTGTTTACCTGGAATGGCTTTTCTTTCGAATGTCTGAATTTGGAACAAGCTTCGCTCACGGTGAACCTTAACGCAGATCGTGAGCGAAGTTTGTATTGAAGATATCGCGTACGGCAAGAATTGTTCGTGTGCACTATCTCTGAAGCGAAATAAGCCAATAACATTGCAGCGTTAGGGCCATCTCTGCTCATCGCGACCAAGAAATTTGACCCACGTCGGGCTCGATCACGATCAAAAGTGCGCCGTGTGACCCCCGTATTAGGCACTGGAATGAAGTCGTGTTTGAAAGAATAACAAATGTAGCCTCTGCCACTAAATACGAGAAAATATTGCATCGAAGAGCTGACAATTCTAGCAACCTGTTGGGAAATGTGCCGAAAAGAGTTTACCAAAATGCGTTATTTTACTGATGTGTGCATTGGTTCACATTAGACTGATATGCCAAGTCCTCAGGTGATGCAGGAAACTGGCGAAGCGTGAACATACCACATCACGGCAGTGGTCTCGCGGAGTGCTGTGTTGTGGACACACTTAGTCCCCAAAATCGTTATTTACCGCAGGTTGTTTGTGCACCCATAAACTGCACAGTGCTGGCCTGTAGCCTTTTGATGAGTATATATGCCATTATTTACGAGCGTAAGTCATTCGTGACAAAAATAAACGGAAACATCGAAGGAAAGCTACCACTCCGCAATGCAAGCACAAGGCAAGCTCACAGTCCAGACCGAACAGGCAACACTGACACATACTCTCCACGCCAGACCGTCGGGAGCGCCCTCGTGAAAACGTCTATACAAGTTGCAATTTGTGCGCGTCATTGCGCATATATTGCAGCGGACGGCAGTAATGAATATGATGACGTAATTTTGGCTCCCCCTTCAACTTCGCTATAAAAAAATTTTATTGCATATGACTGATAAGAGTTCCCACTCATTTATACCGCAGCCTTGTTTGCAAACAGTAACTGTTAGAAATCCGACCTAGGTGTCTTCCGTATGCAGATGCAATAGTGCCATCGCTGCGATTCGGCCTTATCTGTAGCCTCGGTAGCAAGTACTCGAGATACTACCGTGAAATCCGGATTCTAGGCAATAACGACAGCCTTGTCCAAGAAGGCCAGTGCCATTGTTGGAGGCTGCCACGTCCTCCGCAACTACGTCGCAAGGGACATTTTTCGTTTTCAAATCATACACATGTTGCAAGCCCTTTTTCGAAATTGCATCTTTTGTTGATTTAAACGTAGTAGCAGCTTGCGCCGAAAAACAATTCTACACCGTGTCCTTCACATGTACCAGTTCATGATGCAACGTGCAGGCAGGAACATAGATGCGCCGCGCGTCATAGGTTTTCAGAACACGTGACAAGGCCTGCTTTTGGGGACATGTTGAATGGCAGCGTCGACTCCAGGACGCGCGGCAAGCGAGGTCACTGGTCAACATGAAAGATGTTCTACGCAACGAATGAAACACTTCCGGGGAAACCGCACTCAGAATGTTCGCGACGTAATTTGAGCCAGGCGCGTAGCCCGGATATTTTTTTCGGAGGTGGGGGAGCTAAAGCACCGCAATCGTCCTGACTGCGGTGCTTCGTTCTTTTAAGTTCCCAGGCGTCGGAGAAGCGTTGAGACGCGAATGCCCATAATAGCCGCACGTTCGAAGGATGCGCGCCTTTGTTAATAGGCGACGTGCCAGGCACAAAACGGAGCAGGGCAAAAGACAAAATTTGCAGAAGGGGAGGGGGGGGGGCGGAAACCCGGTCACCCACCCCCACCTGATACGCCACTGCCCTGAGCGTCCTGATTTAGAGCACATTTGCTGGGATTGCTGTAAAATTTTTGCTTTAATCCTGGCGACCAGATTTCTGACAATGACTTGCACAGATTACGTCCGAGTGAGCATAACCGGAAATGTTCATTCGTTTGACGAAATATCGTTGAGGCCTGCCACATTGCCGGTCACACGCGCCCTCGAGCTCGCACGACCCTCGCCTATGTCCCTTGAGTGAGCAAGGCCATCGCAATTGTTCTGAAACCCTATGAAGCCAATGTCCCACGTTTAGGCCCACTAGTTGCAGCATGAAAAGGCAGAAGTGAAGATGCAGAAGATATGTTCCAAGCATGGTATACAGAACAGCCTGCGCGAATCGCGACTATCTTTACATCAGCGAAAGCAGTCATTCTGAAAGCGCTTGAAGCATGAAATCTATGTCAAAGATAGCGATTACAAATGAATCAGAAGTGAAGAAACAATGTCATTTCCATTGCACTAGCGGAGCACGTGGCAGGCTGAATATGCCACCCACGAGACAAGGCTTCTATCAAGGAAACTGGATTTGAACGGAGTTTCTGGAATGCCTTGCTATCCAGAAAAAACCTACAGAAAAAACGCTGTATCGCAACGATGGCAATATCCCGCCTGCATACGCAGAATGCCGTCGTTTCGTGTTGTGAACAAGGCTTCCGTGCGTCCAATTATTATTACCACTTTTTGATCGGCGTCCTGCATTTTTCTTCTTGTAACATGAACTCCAGAACCAATAGAAAGCATAAGCCAGATGCAGCACTGAATTTGAATTAATTATCCTAGCTGTTGCAAAGCATGGAAGTCAATGTGAGCAGAAAACTGAAGACGGCAAAATTCTACGTATTAATCATTCTTGTGGTTTAAACTAGGACACAAAAATACATATGCCGCACATACAGGTCACACTTACAATTTATTTATTTAAAGGCGCAAACGATAGGACTTTACATCCTTGTGTTATTCTAAAGGCCAACATCTTTTTCTGTCATTACTGAGGCCGCAATGACGTATTCACCTTCTTCTGTCATCCTCGCCTCAGTGGTAAGCTCAACCTACTCAGCGGTTGGTTCAGCTTACCGGTAACATCATACTCAATTAAAGTGACAATTACATGACAAGCGCCATGGGCTAGTCATATCACTACTTCAAACCATTACGTTATTAAGCGCCTGGAATAGCATGTCGGTCGAATAGCCAGGCTAACGTCTCCAGCATCTCATTAAAGAATGTTTCTTTCTCTCTATGTGACACAGAAAGCAGACTAATAACGTAATGGTTTGAAGCATGTGATATGACTGGACGATTTCGCTTGCCCAAATGCTATCTGCCACATTTTTTTTTTTGGTTCAGTCTAAAAAAAACACCTTGTAGAATGAGAACATACGGTATGTTCTCATTCTACATGGTCCTTTTTATTTTATCTGAACTAAATTTTAAGAACATGTGGCAGACAGCACAATTGTGCTGTCCAAATTGTTCTAAATTACTCGATGAGGTGGCCTATTCTACGAAAAATCAAAACGTTTAATTGAACAATTGACAGTTACACTAATTAACTTTTTATTAATTATCTCATTGCACATATTTTAATTGTAACTAGTGATTATGCCAGGCATATCGACGTCGAAGAAATTCTGAGGATGGCAGCGGTTTCGAGACATGCGGTATCAAACTTGCAGTAAAAATGCACAGTTTTCTAACTTAATTTTTAAGAAAACCCTGTTTCATAATTTGAAGCACACACTAACTGGAACGCCAATGCATTTCGGTGGACACATTCAAAATTATTATATCTAAACTAGCGTAGTCCTCAAATCTCGGTCTAAGTCGATATGCATTGCATACCCACTAGCTACAATTCGTAGATTAAAAATATGTGCTGCAAAGTAGTTCGTTTATTAGCGCAATTAAGTAAATTATTCGGAAAGCATATTGGTTTCTCGTAACGTAATGGCCGCCTTATCGAGTAATTTTGATCGAGGTGCTAATTGTGCTATCTGTCACAGGCAATTTTTTTTAAATTGGTGCAGCTAAAAAAAGGCACCACGTACATGGACACATAATCCGCTCTGGAACAATAATGCGGCCTGACTTGTAGACTATTTCCGCATGTCTATGGCACATGAGGAATAAGAAATGACATTTTTAGCGTTGCAAATAATTAGTCTTGTGATAACAAAGGCTCATCGTTATGTGGATCACAGGAAACCACTCTCTCATGCATCGTTCTGTTTACCAGCGCTTCAGCTTGCTGACAGAACGCTGCAAGTGTCTGATTTTGCTCAACGTTTGACGCTACGCGCCAGTAGGTACAGATACCTCAATTTATTTAATTATCCAGGTACCTCACGGGTTCCCACTGGAACATTAAATGAACAAGCATTTACCATATGCCGCTCTACTATTGCCGCTACCGTATCCACCGGTTGGTTTGCTTGCATTGCCTAAAAAGCACGCCACGCGTACAACTGGCACAGCTTAGCGAGCATGCGCCAACCAGACTTGTGCCTGAGATCGTCGCGGCAACGGTATAAAGCGATATATAGCAGCGCTATGCTAAACGTTCGTTAACCCCCCCCCCCCCCCCCAACACTAAAATTTCAATTTCCCTTCCCTTCCAGAGAAGTGCGTTGGAGGAAATCGCTACCAGCGATCCCATAAAGCTCTTGTAGCGCCCACCAACGCCGCAGCGCGGAACGCTTTGGTCGGCGCTCTCAGCCGGTGCCTTGGTGCCGGCTGTCGAAGTGAAAAAATAAAAGAAGCGCAGCGCGTGCTCGGGGCGCAAGCTCGGCACGCGCAGTGTCGTTCCAAAAGCCAGCCACGCTGGTCGTCGCAGCCCCGTCGCTCGGCTCGCCGCCTTCGCCCTTCTGAGTAGGGACGACGGCACGGCTCGTACAGCCGCCGTCACGTCCCTTCTACATTGGTGACCCGGGAGAACGCGCCTTCCACCGAGCGACACGCTGCCATGGCCACCTGGCCGGAACCACAGTTTGACCCGCCTCTGCCGCCGTTCTCGTCCCGCTGCGTCGGCGTCTGGTTCGCACAATTCGAGGCTGCTCTGGAGCTGAATGCCATCTGGCTCCAGGAGTTCAAGTACGAGGTGCTATTTCACGCCCTGCCACTTAATCTCCTGCTCCGTCTCGGCGTTCCATCGCCTGGCCCGCGCCCCTACGACGAGCTGCGGCAGTCCATCCTGGACTTCTACGGTGCTGTCTACCACCCTCTTCCAGAGGTAGACCGCGCGGTGCGCGAGTCATCTCTGCCATCGCCCTCACCGCCAGCACCAGACGCGTCTGCTCTGTCGTGCGTCTCTGTCGTGCGAGTACGCACATCATGGCGTCACCAAAGGTATCGACACGACCGCGATACCGGCCACGTCATCCCCTTGCTCGCTTCCAACGATGATACGCGACAGTGGTGCCATCACTGACCCTACGCCGGCTCCTGTGCCGCACGCCATCGGGTCTGGCGCCAACGACGTCGCTCCTGCTATTCGGTCCCCGACCAACGCTTCATCCGATTTGTCTACGCTGCCGGCTGAGCGAGCCTCCGAGTCAGTGGACGAGCCTTGCCCCGCGCCGACTCCGCTGCCTCCGACCGTGTCAGCTGTCGTTACACCGCTGCACCTACCAGCCAGTGAGAGCGACGCAGCAGCAGCAGCGACCTTCTTCCCTGCCCTGCGTTCCCCGTCCTCTCCTTCGGTCAACTTGCCGTTGAGCCCTTCTAGCGACTACTCTGACATGTCGGACGTTGGAGGCTGGGAACAATCGTCGCACGACGCTGATAGGGCAGAAAAACTGACACCATCATCTCGCGACGCGAGCCGCGATGGTGTCTCGCACCCACCACCTGATCCTGTCCTTCGCGTCGTGGCCACGTTGCCGCTCGCCAAGCAACACGACCCGGCAGCTGCTGCCCCGGCTCTACGAGATCTTCGTCAGCCTGCGCCGGTGCCGTCATCGAGCGTCGTCCGACGACGCCTTCCTGCCCGTCTCGAGCGCTACTCACATCCAAGGCCGTTGACCGTGGCAAGACCGAAACTCCGGCCCGCGCGTCCCGGACCCTCTTCTCTTGACTCGGGCGGTGTCGCGAGCAGATGTTTGCAACTTGCGACCTCTACGATGGGTCGGGCAAACCCTGACAAGCGCGTGCTTAAGCCACATCCACCAGAGCTGATGCATCTGCAAGCGCGTGACGACCGAGCTAGCGGCTTGTCGTGCCCACCAATGACTGCGCACGGTTCCCGTTCGTTCCGCCAGGTCTGCGTGAACTGCTGCAGAGGCGTCTGCCTTCACCCTCTCCGTGCCGGCCTTCTGTGTACCGTGCGTCCGCAACGCCACTCGCAGCCTCGTCCACCGGAGGGACTTCCCTAGTCCCCTTCGCCTCCAACGGACTCTCTACTTGGACTGACCCCGGACTCTTCACGCTTGCTCTTGGTACTTCATTTATCGCCGTTCCGTCTGGGCGGGGGGCCCTGTAGTAAAGTTCCTAAAAAAAATACTTTACCCTGTAGCGCCCACCAACGCCGCAGCGCGGAACGCTTTGGTCGGCGCTTTCAGCCGGTGCCTTGGTGCCGGCTGTCGAAGTGAAAAAAAAAAAAAAAGAAGCGCAGCGCGTGCTCGGGGCGCAAGCTCGGCACGCGCAGTGTCGTTCCAAAAGCCAGCCACGCTGGTCGTCGCAGCCCCGTCGCTCGGCTCGCCGCCTTCGCCCTTCTGAGTAGGGACGACGGCACAGCTCGTACAGCCGCCGTCACGTCTCTCCTACACTCTTATTAAATAACGGGTAAACAATAAACAAAGCAACAATTCACAACAGCGTGACCCGCCACCGTTGCTTAGTCGGCTAAGCCGTTTTGCGCTGCCGAGCGAGGACGAGATCATTTCGATGGAGGCGAAATGCAAAAACGCCCGTGTGCTTGCGTTGTAGTGCACGTTAAAGAACCCCAGGTGGTCAAAATTAATCCGGAGCCCTCCACTACGGCGTGCCTCATAATCAGAAGTGGTTTTGGCTCGTAAAACCCCTGAAAGAGGAACACAACAGCGTGGAAACGCGTAGATGGCCTGGCGATGTTTCATTAACCAGAGAAACAAACAAGGAAACAAGATATGGGGCGTGCTGAAGGTGCGCAAATCCCGTCTGCGAAGGCCGCATTAGAATGGGGTCGAAATGCAAAAATGTCCGTGTGCTGTGCATTGGGTGCACGCTAGAGAGCCACAGGTGGTAAAAACTCATCCGAAGTCCCCTACTAAGGCGTACTTCATAATCATATCGCGCATCCGGCATGTAAAGCCCCAGATTTTCATGAATTTTAATTACGAGTTCACCTAACGTTTCGTTTTCAGCCCGCGAGATTTAGCATATTCAGATTATGACTTGCGGTAGGAACGCCGATGCGAATTAATTTAAGCCATGCACAATTTATGGGTTAAATTGATAGCGCGAAAGAAAATTATGCGCACAGCGGCGTGTTCCCGAGTCTGCATCCATCAGCAGGCACCCACAAACATAGGCGCCGACTACGGGGGGGCTCTGGGGCTCGAGCCCCTCCGGAATTTTCCCGGGGCGGCTGAGTCTCCCCCGCCCCTAAAATGTCATTACCGGAGTTCTGTTACCCACATAACTTGAGGATTCTCTTGCGGTGCCTCCACATTTTCACTTTTGTTGTGGCTAAAAGCTTACGGCACCATTGTTCGCGCGGCCGTGCACGGCTTTTAATTTATACTTTCACTTTATTTCGGCCAATTCTGACAATAGGAGGACAAAAGCATTAGAAGCACCATCGGCGGCTAACTCATCCGTGTTTCCTCACTTTAACATTTTTTTTTTAATTTCCCCTGAGAACACCACGCACAGACACAATATATTTAAATATATACAAAGGACAAAGTTTATTATAGTTTTAAAGAGAAGGAGGTATCCAACTAAATGGATAGCCTATACCTAGAAAATTAATATGTTGATGTATGTTCACCTCACTTCAAATTACTTTGCGTGCTTTTTTGACCCTGGAAAAAACCTCAACACTGATTCTCTTTCCAGTAGGCAATGCTAACGACTGCCGACAAAATAAAATTTTAAAAAACCTATTCTAATTATTTACAACTTTTACGCGTTAGGGATGGAAACATCGCTTCTTGCATGCAGAGGCCATAAATACGGGGTGTTTCAGAAAACACTTTCAAAAATATTTTAAAGGTTGCCTGTGACAGACAGCACAATTCTAGTTCATGAGCTGGTCTACTCGAAGAGGTGGACATTACTTGCACAAAAAACTCAAATGCATAATCGACTAACGAAAAAAATCACCAATTAGGTTTTTAACATAGTAACTTATGGCCCGTGTTGGAATTTACAAATTCTAGCCGTGGAATTCCTAAGGCGGATGCTCTAGGAACTAATTCTCAGGATGGCACCAGTTTCGAGATAATTCCCGAACATTGTTGAGAAATGCATTGGCGTTCCAGTTACTTTTGCGCTTACCCGCCGTGGTTGTTTAGTGGCTATGGTGTTTGACTGCTAAGCATGAGGTCACTGGATGAAATCACGGCCACGGCGGCTGCATTTCGGTGGGGCGAAATGCTAGAACACCCGTATACTTACATTTAGGTGCCCCTTAAAGAACACCAGGTGGTCTAAATTATTCCAGAGTCCTCCACTACGGCGTGCCTCATAATCAGATCGTGGTTTTGGCACGTAAAATCCCATAATTTGTTCTTTTCATACTTTTGTGCTTTGATGCATAAAACGACGTTTTGTTGAGAAAGTGACTTGCGCGCCAAAGTATTTCTCCGCAAAGTTAGAGAATTAATATTTAGTTCAAAGTGGATCCGCATGGTGTTTGCCTGAGAATTAGTTCAAAGTGGATCCGCACTTCATGGCTAGAATTTGTAAATTGCAACATGGGCCATAAGGCAATTAGCTAAAAACCGAATTGGTTAATTTTGTTATTTAGTCGATTATTCATTTCATTTTTTGTACAAGTAATGCCCGCCTCTTCGAGTAGACGAGCTCATGAACTAGAATTGTACTATCTGCCACAGGCCACCTTTAAAACTTTTGGAAACTGTTCGCTGAAACACCTTGTATATAGAATTCACTCACTAACCGAAATGATGCCAAGCCAGATTAACTCAAAATCAGAATAAATAGAATTCTAGAAGTCATGCGCAGCAGCGCTTACACTCGGACTCAAAGTACTAAAAAAATAAGAGTTCAGTTTGGCCGGGAAGGCGAAGCAGTATTAGTGATAGCGAAGTAGAAGACAATTACACGAAGGAAGATTCTTACCATGTAAATGCGTGTAAGGATCGCACCCGTGTAAGGGCCGCACCCGTAACTTGACAGCCAATATTTAAAAAAAAAAGACATCCAAACGAGAAGCAATCGCGTTCCGTGCGCTGATTCTGATCGGGCTCAACAGCGTACTTTCGCGCGTCGCTGCTGGATGTCGCGAGGGGGCGATCGCGGAGGTTTACGTCGGATTTCATACTCGTAGTTAGAAAAATGAGGTCGAATGGCCTGGTCCCATGAAAAGTTCGTCAAAATCGCGACAGAAAAGTGTGGCCCTTACACGAGTCTATACGTTAGTTAGAGTGGCCATATATATTGTAGTAAACATTCACCTAAAATTAAAATATTAAGCACAGTGGACACAGTAAGCACGGACCAAGTAAACCTGTAAACACCTCACTGGATGACCTCGAGCACTCATTTTCACAACGCAAGCATTGTGAAGAACGCCGGCAGTGGGAGGCGAACGGTTCGTACAGCCGCGCGATTCACCGCAACTCTGAAAATTAGATTCATCATCATTATCTGCCCATTTTTATGTCCACTACTGACGGTCTCTGTGAGTGATCTGCAATGACCTCTGTCTCTTAACTCTGCAACACTAGGGACGCAAAAAGACAGCCCGGCAAGAAATAGAGCGCGCATGAAGTAAGCAGCCATCCCTTGTCGCCCTTTATCATTGCACCCACCAATGATTAGCAACGATTAGATAAGGCACGCGGGCCCCATAAGCGTCAGCTTCCACCGCGGGTCATAAGATTTACTTGTCGGGTCATAAGACGCGTGCTCTCCGTCCTATTCGCGTTTGATTACGTGACCTACAACTAACTCGAATATTGAGCGCGTGGGAAATAATGCCCATCAAGCCGCCAACCTTTTCGGCTCCCTGTTACGTGCTTTTTCCCGCACCCACAGGTTATGGGCCGCTCATGTATATGGCTTTTGGATTAAATGCGGAACATCACAGCGACGATAACCGCGACAATTTGCCTGAAGTGTCGACCTAATTGCTTTCGCCATAAAGCTAGAAACAGAAAATTGTTAGCAGAGGGTATATATATATATATATATATATATATATATATATATATATATATATGGGTAGGTTTCGGAAAGCTGGTCAGGCCCCAGCCCCCCCCCCCCCCCCCCCGGAAAAATGAGAACTATCCGCCTATGCCTACAAAGATCGCAATATTTTAGAAATGCCTACCAGCAATCAATAGATTCGAAGCGTGGGTGAGTGTAGCTCGACCGAATGCGCAGTACACAGTTACATCACCGTCACTAAACACAAATGAAAAGAATAAAACAGGTGGGTCACACGCAACCAGTACAATACGAGTTGAAACATAACACGTTGCAAGCAAGCGCAGTAACACGCAACAGCAAGCGCGCGATTTTACGCGAGAACAATGGAGATCAATATTCGAGGCGGGAAAATTTTTGAACGGCGCTGCCGCGCCAGCCAGGAATTGAATAACAATAAACGTGCCAAACAAATTATGTCGGCTATGCAAGTTTGCCTGATCGCGTTCGTGATCGCCAACAATATTAATGCGGGAATAGTGGGCCACTGGAAGAGCAAGCAGCGTAGTTCTGTATCGCCAAACGAGCGACACTAGTTGGAGCCCTAAAGTTTCGGCATGCGTACAGCAGCAGCTGTGATAAACCTGTCATGAGTAATTAACTCTCCTTAACGTTAAAAAATTATGGGGTTTATACGCACCAAAACCACGATCTGCATTATGAGGCACGCCAAAGTGAGGGATTCCGGAATAATTTGGACCACCTGGGATTCCTTAGCGTGCACCTAAATCTAAGTACACGGGTGTTTTGCACTTCACCGCCACAGGGACACTAACTGCCCCGAACGCATTCCACGGACCATGGATGACTGCAATATAATTAGGAATTAAATTTGTCAGTGCAGCGCTATATCTCGCACGTTGTCAGGATCATCGAAAAAAACGAAAACGCTTCATGAAATAGTTATTCACAATGCGGAAAAAGCAACCATTATTTTATCTGTGACAAACATGTATCAACGTTTAATTTAAGATGGTGGCAAGCTCACAGTACACTGTATATTTTTCGAGCGTGTCGCGCAAACGTGACATGCCCATACAAAGGGCATTTGGGGTAACAATTCTCAGAAATAAGGCACTTTCGTGCGGTACTCTTTTTTTTTTTTTTTTTGTCCGTATCGACGAGGCAGGATCCGCTTTCCGAGTCAAAGAAGCGACGACGCGTACTCCGAGGGTCAGCAAGGGTCCTTGGTTAACGCATCGAAGACACAAAATGCCACAGAAATGCGGCACGCTCGGCCAGTTTTCAAAGTCATAAACAGGCGCGAACCGACTTGCCCGAACAACCGGCGCCGCTTCCCGCCGTGAAAAAATGTGAAACGGAAAAGATTGAAAGGACGGTCGCAAGAGAGAACGGCAAAGGGAGGTTGAGCTCGCGCGACCAAACCAACGCCCTCGCTCACGGCTTTCGTCACGTGATAGTTGGAGGCACCGAGAGAGAGTGGTTGTGAAGAGGAAGAGGCGCTATGCAGCCAGGGCCGCCGGGCATGGGGGAGGTAGGAAATTGCAATCTCATCCTCCTTCCATGTCTGCCAGTCGCGGCGCCGTTAGCCTTTCGTTTGCACGGAGAAAGGAAACTCCGGAAACGCGCTCGTGCAGAGCGCCCGCACTGAAATGCGCAATGCTTGCAGCGTTAGCTCATGATACTTGGGAATGGTGAAATCGACATTCTCGGCAATCGCTACACCGATTTCGATGACTTGCATTTAAAATAAAATGTAAAATCAAGTATTGGCTGGAAGCAGATGTTGATCTAATGTCGGCGCTGTCTTTCGAAAGAGTCTCGAAAATTGGAAAGTATCAGGTTTACAACTCTGAGACATAGGAATACTAAACGATATCGCAATTTTGTAATGTGCACCTAATAACACGTCCAAAGCAGACAAAATGGATGCAGTATACGCGGCTCTGAAAGATACCGCTAATTATCGAATGTGCTTTTCTTTTGCAAAGCCCTTGTAAACGTTGTGATAAGCACACGTGGACTACAAACTTATTTCTAAAGCAAGCTTGCCCGCTTTAAGCGCTCCGATCTTGGTAGACGCTTGCATAATACACCCGCCATGCATCGGCTGTATATGGCTGCACTGATCATGAGCTCCTGACCAACCGTGCTCGGTTCTGGTAACTGCAATATCGGTCTTGGTGTAGTTACCAATTGGTTAACTTAGCGCTTATATGTATGTGACAAATATTCCAAATAAATGTACAAAGTAGGGTCATTCAAAAAATTTCAAGGAGGTCGAAAATAAACGTTGCAGTATTAAAATTTCTGGAATGCTTACTATAATATGTGGTGCACTTCTAAAATCGCCGTGCTGTGGTTGCAAATAATTGGGCAAAACGAACACGTCTAGAGGAAATGCCATGATATGCTGCTCTCCCCCCAAAGTACACATCATTATTCATAGCGCCAATTTTAGCTATATGCTTTGAGCTTATATAGGTATTTAATTTGAAAGAGCGATGAAATGAACGATTCAGTCTCACAACTTCGGAGTACACGACGGTGAAACGCGTAATAAGGAATTGATGAACTTGCGATACTATAGTTTTTTACTACATGATTGAACAGCTGACAGCGGAATTGTTATGCAGCTCAATGTGCAGATTTCGGTAGGATCGAAAAACTGTCAAATAACGCGCTGGCGTGAACGTTGAACTAGCATCGTGCGAAAAACGCCGATTGTGACAGCCTGCAGAAAACCGCACACTTAAAATCTCGAGCGATCTTCTGCCACAAAAATATATCATCGGACTCACCTATTCATCTATCTGAAGCTAACGCTCACACTAAATTTGCGAAGCTGCTCAGCGTAGGCACACGTTTTTCTGTTACCCGCCACGGGGTACGATGGGATTGAAACGCAACAACGATCGTGCACTTAGATTGATGTGTATCTTGTAAAGGCGTTTATTGCACGCAAGCGTTAGAGCCGACCGTTGGATCAGCTCAGGGAACTGCGGGCGCGAGCGGCGTATACTCGCGGACAACTTTCTGTGGCAATGAAGGGAAAGCTACGGGCGCGTGGCTGCTGCACATGTGTTACCGCGCCAAGTAGTCCGGCAGCGTTCGACAGTGCTTTTGGTTGCTCGGAACAGACGCTGAATCGACGCAGCTTCCACGTGCGACGGTTTCGCGTCTGCCCAGACGCGGAAGGGAAAGCCGCAAAAGCGAACTTTTACTCTCAGCGGCGTGTTCTGTCTTATTTGACTGCTGCTAATAAGCTGCTTACGTTTGCTCTTCTCCAGCCTAAACCAACGTGGATTAAAACACGGTACTCTTTTGAGAAGCGCTCTCACTTGGGCGCGCTTTGCCTCCGTAGCTTTCCTTTCATTGCCACAGAAAGTTGTCCGCGAGTATAGTCCGAGCGATGCGCTGGAGAGCGTGACCCACTAGACAGCGCAGGTAAGTATATATGCCTCACTGCATCGTCCCTCTTCTTCACTACAATTACCCCGGGGACGAAAAAGGGAACCGGCCGGCAGTGGCGCACCGACGGGGGGGATTCGGGGGTTGGAACCCCCCCCCCCCCCTGAGGCCGACTTAACCCCCCCTTATGTTTAACCCCTTTTCTTTCCTTACGCATTTGAGTACTGCAACTAAGATGTAAGATGCGCAATCGTCTGCACACTCGCAAAAAGCGCATTTTTTTAACAATTTCCCGTGAAGAAATCGAAATTAGTGCTGTTTAGATGGTATTGGCAAACTGTCAACCCCCCCCCCCCCCCCCCCCTGGCAGAGATCCTGGGTGCGCTACTGCCGTCCGGCGACCTAACAGTTCGTCACTATTAGTGGATCGTAATACGGCTTGAGGCGCTCGATGTTGACAATGTCGCGTCCGCGACGGCGCATGTCCGAAGATGGTTCAACGGGCTCAATCACATAGTTGACAGGTGATGCACGCTCGACGATGCGGTAGGGACTTTCCTACTTGGGCATTAACTTGAATGACAGACCAGGTGCAGCGGAAAGAACTGAGAGCCATACAAGTGCTCCAGACAAGTGGTCCGGAGCCATACAAGAGCCATACAAGTGGGCGCAGAGGTGGTGTCACCGCGAGTGTTCTTCTGGCGCTCTTGGTCATTGGAGGTAAAGGCCCGAGCGAGGTCGCGGCACTCTTCGGCATGTCTCACCGTATCAGAAATGGGCGAACATTCAGATGCGTCGGGCCGGTATGGTAGCATTGTGTCGATGGTGTGCGATGGGTGCCGGTCGTACAATAAGAAATATGGCGAATACCGAGTAGTGCTCTGCGTAGCGGTATTGTACGCGTAGGTGACGAAGGGCAGAATGGCGTCCCAGTTCGTGTGGTCGGAGGAGACGTATATTGAGAGCATGTCGCCGAGCGTACGGTTGAGTCGTTCCGTGAGTCCATTAGTTTGAGGATGGTACGCCGTTGTGCGATGAACAACGTGGCACTCTTTGAGAACAGCTTCAACTACTTCGGAGAGCAAGACCCATCCGCGGTCACTGAGCAGATCCTGGGGTGGCCCATGACGTAGGATGAATCGACGAAGCAGGAAGGGGGCAACGTCGCGCGCTGTAGCTGCCGGAAGCGCCGCGGTTTCAGCGTATCGCGTAACATGGTCGACTGCCACAATGGCCCAGCGGTTTCCAGCTGATGTCATGGGAAGGGGCCCGTACAAATCGATACCGACGCGCCCGAAGGGCCGGGTGGGGCAAGGTAAAAGCTGCAGCCCAGCTGGTGAGAGAGCGGGGTGAAGATTTCCGGCGCTGGCAGTCGGGACAAGAGCGTACGAACTTTTGAACGTAGCTGTACATTCCTCGCCAGTAGTACCGCTGTTGAAGGCGCTGGTAAGTCTTGAAAACGCCAGAGTGGGCACACTGGGGATCGGCGTGGAAAGCTGCGCATATTTCGGAACGCAGGCTGCGAGGCACTACGAACAACCACTGGCGGCCGTCGGAGCTGTAATTGCGCCGGTGAAGCAAATCGTCGCGAGTGGCGAAATGGTGAGCTTGACGGCGCAACGCGCGGTTAGGTGACCTGGTCGATGGATCAGAGAGCCAGCCTATAATCGACGCAATCCAGGGGTCCTTTTGCTGCTCGGAAGCGATGGTGCGAAGGTCGATGGAAGACACAGTCAACCGAGATATATTGTTGTCAGCGAAGGGAGAGCGCGAGAGGGCATCAGCGTCCGAATGCTGTCGTCCGCTGCGGTAGAGTACGCGGATATCGTAGTCTTGCAGGAGAAGTGCCCAACGTGCAAGATGGCCGGACGGATCTTTTAATGACGCCAGCCAACATAGTGCGTGGTGGTCCGTGATGACATCAAATGGGCGACCATACAAATATGGCCGGAACTAAGTAAGAGCCCAGATGATCGCGAGACATTCTTTTTCTGTCACGGTGTAATTATTCTCGGCTTTCGTAAGCATTCGGCTGGCATAGGCAACGACATACTCAGGGAACCCTTGCTTGCGTTGCGCGAGGACAGCGCCAAGGCCAACACCGCTGACATCTGTGTGGACCTCTGTAGGGGCCGTGGGGTCGTAGTGGCGCAAAATTGGGGGGGGGGGGGGGGGTCAACAAACGACTAAGACTCGTGAACGCCTCTACGCACTCTAGCTGATGACCACGAGGTGAGGAGTCCGTTGCCCCCTAGGAGCTTCGACAGGGGCGCTACGATGGCGGCGAAATTCCGAATGAAGCGTCTGAAGTACGAGCACAGACCGATGAAACTGCGCAATTATTTGATGGACGTTGGGCTGGAGAATTCGGCAACGGCGCGAAGTTTGTCGGGGTCGGGGAGAATTCCATCCTTGGATACGACATAGCCAAGTATTGTGAGCTGCCGTGCAGCAAATCGGCACTTCTTTATGTTTAATTGTAGGCCGGCGTCAGATAAACACGTCAAAACACGCCGGAGGCGTTCGAGGTGCGTGGTGAAATCGGGCGCGAAAACTACAATGTCGTCAAGATAACACAAACATGTGTTCCACTTTAAGCCTCGCAGAACTGTGTTCATCATGCGCTCGAATGTCGCGGGCGCATTACAGAGTCCAAAAGGCATGACGTTAAACTCGTACACGCCGTCGGGCGTGATAAAGGCTGTTTTGGGCCGATCGACTTCTTCCATAGGCACTTGCCAATACCCGGAGCGCAAATCCAGAGATGAAAAGAACTCGGCTCCTTGCAGGCAGACAATTGCGTCGTCTATGCGTGGCAGGGGATAGACGTCCTTGCGAGTGATCTTGTTGAGCCGGCGATAATCGACGCAAAACCTTACGGAGCCGTCCTTCTTTGTAACAAGGACGACAGGAGAAGCCCATGTACTTTTCGAGGGTCGAATTACTTCGCGCCGAAGCATGTCGTCGACTTGCTCGTTAATCACTTGACGCTCGCTGGCAGAAACGCGATACGGGCGTTATCGCAATGGGGGGTGAGAGCCAGTGTTGATGGGGTGCGTTACAGTTGAAGTCCGACCCAAGGAAACGTGCCCCACGTCGAAAGACGAACGAAATTCATCCAGGAGGGACAGCAGCCGGGAACGCTGGGCCGCTGTAAGAGTCCCAGCGATGGAGGAACCAAATACATCTCCGGGCAATGTGTCAGCTGTAGAAACAGCACTGAACGTATGGTAGGTTGCGCAATTCGGGTGGTCGGGCACGTCGATAACTTGTACGTCGTCGATGGCTTCCACGGTACCAACACATTCTCCTCGGAGCAGCATGACAGGGTATGGGCACGGGTTGCAAACGAAAATTGTACTAGTACCCTTGATGATGTCCACGGTCGCAAAAGGTAGCAACAGGCCCTTCCTTGCGAGGAAACGGCCAGACGGCGAAAGTAATGCAATGGCGTCCGAGAGGCCACTGCAGTGCATGGACACGATCATTGAGGCGTTGGGAGCAACCTGAGTGTCGGCTTCGACGATTAGTATCCTGGAAAGCGATCAAGCGTCAGTGGGTGTCAAATCTAGCAGCGGCGATAGTTCTATTTCGGCCCTTGCGCAATCGATAACGGCATTATGGCGCGAGAGAAAATCCCAGCCGAGGATGACATCGTGAGAAAAGGAGGAAATGATGAATAATTCTATAGCGTATACAACGTCCTGAATTTCTACACGAGCAGTGCAAGACGCCAAGGGTCGAATGTGCTGAGCACTGGCTGTTCGAAGGGATAGTCCCGACAGGGGTGTTGTGACTTTCCGAAGTAAGCGGCAACGTTCAGCATCCATAACACATACGGCTGCTCCTGTGTCCACGAGTGCAGACGCGCGGACACCGTCGACAAACACGTCTATCACATTGGATGGGCTGCAATGAGGACTTGTGCAGTTCGACGTTGTCGCAGCCCTTGCCTCTTGGACTGCGACTGTTAGTTTCACTCATCCCGAGGGCCGTCACGAGGCCGCATCGGCAATAGCGAGCGCCGGCGCGGAGATGGGGAACGGCGGTGTTCGGCGGCGGGCGGTATGTGGGTGACACACCGGAAGGTGGGTCGTAATATGGACGGGGCGAACGGTTGGTCATGGATGATGCGACGCTGGGTGGCTGCACACGATTACAGAAACGGGCCACGTGACCGGCGCAGCCACAGGCAAAGCATATAGGCCGGTTGTCAGATGTACGCCACTGGTTCGCTGTGGCTGGCCCCGTCCACGTCGGAGCACGCCCTGTATGGAGCGGCTCGTGATAGGGCTGCACTGGAGGCCTAGCCACGACGTCGGCGTAAGTGAGGGGCACATGAGCAGAGAGTGGGCGGGGCCTCGCTACGACTTCAGCGTAGCTGAGCGGTGCTGGTGCCGGAGCCTGTTGGGGTGGTGCCACGACCTCGGTGTAGCTCAATGGCACAGACGCAGGAACATGGTGGCGTTGGTCTGGCAAGACCTCGGCGATTTCTTGCTCGATGGCGCGGCGGAGCGGAGGCACGATAGTCGAAACGGGCTGTGGCACATGCGACGGCTGAGCAAAGGGTACCAATGAGGGTTGGCGCGCTGCTTCCTCCCGAATGAATGCTGTCACTTCCGCAAGCAGTGCGGTCTGGTCGAAGGTGGTAGCCAGACCAGCGATGTGTTCGTCGCGTGATGAAGACCGACGAGTCAACGAGCGCTGCCTTCGTAGCGCCTCGTAACTGCGGCATAACGTAACGATCTCTGCTACGGATTGTGGGTTCTTAGCGAGCAGCATATTGAAAGCGGCGTCCTCGATTCCTTTCATGACGTTTCTGATTCTGTCTGATTCCGACATCGTCGCGTCCACGCGCTTACACAAGTCCAGGATATCTTCGATGTAGCTGGTGAAGGACTCTCCCGGCTGATGGGCTCGTTCTCGCAAGCGCGATTCTGCTCACACCTTGCGCGCAGCAGGACGACCGAACACAGCTACCAATGAGGTCCTGAACGCGGACCATGTCCGAATTTCCGTCTCGTGGTTGTTGTACCAGAGGCTTGCCAGGCCGGCGAGGTAAAAGAGCACGTTGCTGAGTTTCGCGGCATCGTCCCATTTGTTGACGACGCTTACTCGCTCGTACGTGGACAGCCAGTCCTCCACGTCGTGGTCGTCTGTGCCGCTGAAAACAGGAGGATCCTTGTGGCGAGGTAGACCAGAGCACACGACGGATGGTGCAGGAGGCGTTTGCTGGGACGTCGGCTGAGATGCGTCCTGAGACATGGTTATAGAGAGGGTACGGGATCGAAGCTCCAGGATGCGTTCGAGCGTAGCACTCTCCACCACTTGCAAAGGCGTTTATTGCACGCAAGCGTTAGAGCCGACCGTTGGATCAGCTCAGGGAACTGCGGGCGCGAGCGGCGTAGTCCGAGCGATGCGCTGGAGAGCGTGACCCACTAGACAGCGCTGGTAAGGATGGCCCACTGCATCGGCCCTCTTCTTCACTACAATCTTAAAGATTCCAGATGGTCAGAATTAATCCGGAGTCTCCACCTACGGTCTGCTTCATAGTTTAGACACGTACTACCATTGGATTTATTTTTCCCTTTTCTGTTTTTCTCAATTAGCATGGTTAAAGGCCTTAGGCCTTGCATGTATGCTGCCTTCAATCTAGCACATTTTTTACGTTTGCTTCATGTTTTTTTTCTTCGTGAAATGCGTATATACGCTACGACTGGACGTACAGTGCAACGACACATGTGTAGCTAATGGAAATGTACACCTTACAGGATGGCAAAATGACACCAAAGGAAAGGCAGTGCATGTACACGTTTTAAGTACAGGCTGTGTGTATGGGTGCTAGATATCTAACAACCATATAAAGCAGCGGAAAAAACTGAAACGCATATTTTATACATATATCTGGATAAGGATCCACACAGATATCTTTCAGACGTTTTTACAGAACGTTTTCTAGCCGTCTTAGCAAGATGACAGCTTAAAACAGCTTAACAAGACGCCTTCAAGCCATCCTTCGCAAGACGTCTTCAAAAAGTACATGTAAAGACGACTTGTAGCGGTCTTGAATAGTTGTAGACGTTCTAGTTCATTTTGGCTGTTCCAAGACGGCTACAAAACGTCTTGTGTTCAGTGGGTTACGTGCTTGTAAATGTAACATGCTTGTAATTTACTTTTTTTTCAGCTGGTGCCGTCCGGTGGAGCTTCATACAGGAACTACTGCTTACCTGCGGGGGTCACAACGTTCGATTTACGCACAAAAAGCGCGGAACGAGCTTTTATATAGAGCAAAATAAATATTTCCTCATTGCACAAAAGGTCTTGCATCTACTTTGTGAAATTGCACGTGGCAAAGATTCGATGGGACTTTACGAGATCGTTTGCAATCATTTCTACTAAATAATAAACCGATTGTGCACGAACAGCAAAAAAAAAGGGGGGGGGGGGGGAACGCAGCCGGCCTGCTAGCTTGCGTTCAAAATACGCGCGCCCAAAACCGAAACCGAAAGTGATTGATGCTGACCGCTTGGCACGGTGCAGTCAATTCGGCCGCTGGGCCCTATGGGAGTGTCCCCTCTTGTTGAATTCCTTTCTCTATGCTTTAGTGTTTCCTTTACTTACCAACATCAGAACGCATTTCAGTGGCTTTTGAGTGTTAATATTTTTTCGCTGAGTCATTGTCACTTTTGCTGAGTCATGCTCTTGACTATTACTTCTACCAGCCTCCTTTAGTGTTTCCTTCTCATAGTACCGACGTCCGAACCCATTTCAGTGGTTTTTGAGTGTTAAATGTTTTTTTTCGTTGAGTCATTGTCAATTTTGCTCAGTCATGGTCATGACTATGACTTCTACCAACATTCTTTAGTGTTTCCTTCACTTAGTATCCCCATCACAACCCATTTCAGTGGCTTTTGAGTGTTAATCTTTTTTCGCTGAGTCATTGTTATTTATGCTGAGTGATGCACATGACTATGACTTCTACCAGCATCCTGTAGTGTTTCCTTCACTTAGTACCCACGCCCGAACCCATTTCAGTGGTTTTTGAGTGTTATTATTTTTCGCGGAGTCATTGTCATGACCAACATAACACGCATGTGATGACCTATCACGTACTTATGTTCGTCAGACACTCCTGTCATACTATGCCAATTTTGGTACCTACCAGGTTAACGAAACGACCATGAGAGCACCATGACGTAGGCGCCTGTTTCATGACCCACATGACCCGTATGCCATCATATTCATCTCATGAAATATCACTTATGTTCGTCATATGCTCTTGTCATAGTATGCCAATTTTGGTACATACCATGTTAACAAAAGGACCATGAGAGCACAAAGTCGTAGGCGGCTAGATAGATAGATAGATAGATAGATAGATAGATAGATAGATAGATAGATACTGTCAAAGTAGCAAATGTTCGCCAAGAAATGCTTCGCATTTAAAAGTAGCGCCATTCTTAGATCTTGCCGCCACCGCGCTCACCCCGGCGCGACTTTACAATTGCTAGTAGGTACAGCGGGGGCGTGACACTGTTGTCATGTGTTGTCATTGAAATAGTGGAGCTCCTAGGTGCCTAGGGACATAAACGGTTAGGGACTTTTGAGGCACTGGTCTGCACGGCCGCGCGGCGGTTGCTAGTTACTAAGCGTGGCTCTCTTATCTCCGGGACCGGGCGCAGCGACCTCGCAGCTCCTACGTGCATAGGGAGCGAATCGTTTAGGGCGCGTTGAATGTCAGGCGGTGTCTGGGCCACGCCGGCCGCGCTTTATTATTGTAGCGTTTGTTCTAGTGGCGGAAATCCTTGCAGTAGTGGTGGTGTGGCACGACGGCTTGTGATCTCGGTGAACTGTGGTGGTATAAACAAGCGGACACTGCTCGCGTTTGTACCCTGGTGTCGCGGTGGAAGCCGCGGTGCCGGGCGCCGATGCGAAGCGGCGGTCGTTGGGGTGTTGTGGAGCGCAGCGTAGCAACACCCTAAATAAAGAAATACTGCTCCACTCAGGTAAACTGCTCCCTCCCTGATAGTGAGATTATATTTGGATCATCAAAACAGTGATGCGTTTATTTAGGAATACCATCGTTTCTCTCTCGCAGGCGCGAGGACAAGCAGGTGCGAGAGAGAAACGATGGTATTCCTAAATAAACGCATCGCTGTTTTGATGATCCAAATATAATCAGAGAGGGAGCTCAGTCTACCTGACTGGAGCAGTAGTACACCCCAACGACCGCCGCTTCCGCCGCGGCACCGGGGTACAAACGCGAGCAGTATCCGCTTGTGTTCACCACCACAGTTCACCGAGATGAGAAGCCTCGATGCCACACCACCCCTACTGCAAGGATTTCCGCCACTAGAACAAACGCTACAATAATAAAGCGCGGCGGGCGTGGGCCAGGCATTTAACGCGCCCTAAACGAGAGAGAGTAAACTTTAATGGGAAAAGGCAAAAAAAGTAAAATGTGGGTGGAGCCCCTAGTCCAGGGCCCCACTGGCTTGAGCGGCTCGCTGGGCTTGGTCCAGGAGAGCCATCTGACTGTCCTCCCACGAAACACAAAACGTCTTAAAAACGTCTTGGAATGGCTTCAAACGGCTAAAGACGTCTTGGCCTACGCGAAGACGTTAAACAGAAGTTCTTGGAAACATTATGTAGCAGGAAGTACGGTTTATCAAATATGCTATTGTGTTTCAGCTGGGGTAACATCCCACCTCTGGCGTCACCGGAGTGTACATTGGTTAACGTCTTGAGAGCGTCTAACTCAAGAACTTATTTAGATGTTTTTATCAGAAAATGTGCGACATGCGTGCGCCGTGAAAGTGAAAAAGATTTAAAATACGCGTGCCCGACGCGCAGCGTTACATTCCGTGAGACTTTAACAAGCCATATGCAATCCATTAACGTCGCATCCTATAACCTTTCGCTCCTTTCCCCCTTTGGGTAAATAAGCAGAAAAATCCTGCGGGGTTATTTTCTTTGATTCCTTTCCGATCGCCGCGTCGACAACCTGTCTGCCGCGCGACCAGCAAAACTCACCCGTGCCACGGCGCGATGCATGATACGGGTGAGTCTGTCACACGGTGTAAGATATATCTTACACCGTGGTCTGTCAAGACAGTCAAAGTATAGAAAAAAAAATGTCGCAGTTTCGCCCGAAAGGCGAAGCATCGATTGCGATAGCAAATTAGTAGAGCGCTATTCGGAGTAGGGATAGTAGTTTTATCGGCTGCATAAACTTGGACACATTGGCTTACTAACTGAATTAACAATCGTGGTGTCAGCGCGCACAAGCAAACATGAATAGATCACACTGAATGACCACAGCCAACGACTGTCAAAACGCTTGCAGCAAGCGCAAGTTCGCGCGGTCTATCGCTTCAACGGAAACTGAGCGGCAAATGCACAGCCCATACAAAGGTCAGAGCCGTGTGGAGATAAGAGACGGTGCGGGCGACCGCCGGGCAGAGAAATTGATGGCAAAGGAGAAGCTGCCCCCTGTTGCGAATGTCGATGGTCCGAGCGGCCACGAAGGTTCCATGTATGGTGCCGTGCCAGGTGCCGAGAGGAGGAGATATTCAGAGAGATTAGAAAACTGTTTTATATACACTGTACATGGTATATTACAAGATGGGCTCCATGATATTGGAGCCGTCTACGTGCTAACATCATTGCATGTAGTAGCGTTTACATCTCCGAGCGTTCTCCATGGTCGAGCGTCTCTACATGGTCAAGCGTCTCCCGCCACCACAACACTCAAGTCCCCTGTTTTATCCCTTCCGTTTCCCTCTTTCACTCGACGAGGGAATACACTGTAGTTCTTTTAGCCTATCAGCATCTTGGATCAGGTGGCCATATCCCGCACGTGATGTGTCGTCGTTTCCCACCCGGCTCCGCCTGCAGTCTTGCTAGGTCGTCACCGAACACAGGCAGCGGTTGACACCTTGGGAACCGAACGTTGATGTCGTTCCCCCGGGATTGCCAGACACTGGCCCTTTCAAGAACCGCCTCTCCATAGCGGTCAGTTCGCGGAACCAGGTAGGGCGGTGGCTGTCTCGAAAGGGCGCCAGTTTGGCGCGTCGCAATCGGCGCCGGGCCTCATCGTGGTTCGGGCGGCGGTGGTAATTCACAGAACCGCACCGAAGGGGCGACGCTGCCGTTCACCGACGCATGAGGTAGCCTGGAGTCCAATCGCTAATCCCTTAGTCCCAGGTGACAATTATCGGCCGCGAGAAAGGGGCTCCAGATTGGCGCGTCTGAGTCGGCGCCGGCCTCCCTTGTCCCGAAGGCCCGCCAGACACAACCCCCCCCCCCCCCCCTCGTCCCGTTTCTTGCTTTCGCGTGGGAGATTGAGTGATAAGATACGCCGTTGGCGCCGGAGCACAGCGCCGCCTCGCCTCCCTCCCTCCCATACCCCAACGGCCTTTCGCGGGACGGTCGCGTTTGCTTTCCGCCGTACGTTCGCCCTCCGTGATAGCGCGCGTCCCCCGCGCGCTTTCGCTCGCGCATACGGCCCACGGCGACGATTTTATCTCCCTTGGAATCTATACGGAACCTCACGGCGACGGCGACGGCAGAAATCCGGTTGAAGTGTCCATATAATTGCTATCGCAATAAAAGAAAAAGAAAATGGCCGGGCGCACACGTGCGCGCCCGTTCACCGTCCTTATCAGAGCCGTGCCTCCCTTTCCCTTTGCGTGAACAAGCGGTGAAGCCGGAATTGCGATACCAGCTATCGTTGCCGACATCTCTGGCCGCGCGCGACAGATCTGGCCGCACCGGGGGCGCGCTGAAGTTACCAGCGCTTGCATGTAGGCTCCCGAACCGCGAGTAGAGCTCCCAGGGGCTTTAACCGCGAGCGATCCAAAGGGCCGTGCTCATGGCTCGCAAACGTTCGCTCGCCGGTGCTCATGGTTCTCTTCCCAAGTTCTATCGAGCCTACATAGCCTCTGCACCGCTCTTTTGGTCACGTTCAAGCCTTGACCAGCGCCTGCAGATACGGTGCAGTTCCTTACGGTACGTATATGTTTACCTGCTACAACTTACAATTACTTGCACGCCACTTTTGTTTTTGCGGGCCCGTGCATCTTTTGTGTGTCCAGGGCAGATATATTTTCAATAGTGTTATGAAGATTTTGTGCAACTAAAAATTTATCCGCATAATTACACGTAAAATAAACATCAGGGCTGCAACTTTACAGACTGCTGAGCATCTTTTGAAGTGTGAAGCAGGTCATGAATTGTAATTTTCTTACATTCTTGTCACCCATATGTCATTGTCAAGGTTTGTATGCTGTTATAAATTTGTTTTTTATCTTGCTGTAGGGCACATGTTGGAACGGAAATAAAAGAGTTCAACGGGGGCTAAGCAGCCATATTTTTCAACAGTTGTGTGCTCATCAATCAAACTTACGGTAAACATATAGAAGCATGCTAGGCTTGACTGTTTTGTTGACTGTCTCTTTTTATTTCCTATGCAGCAATTTTACTCTTTCACGGAACCACAAGGCCTGCTGGCTTCCATTGTTTTTGTCTAGTCAAGGTAAGTCGCATGGTTGCAAGCCAGACGGTGACTGTTTTGTTGACTGTCTCCTTTTATTTCCTATGCAGCAATTTTACTCTTTCACGGAACCACAAGGCCTGCTGGCTTCCATTGTTTTTGTCTAGTCAAGGTAAGTCGCATGGTTGCAAGCCAGACGGTGACTGTTTTGTTGACTGTCTCCTTTTATTTCCTATGCAGCAATTTTACTCTTTCACGGAACCACAAGGCCTGCTGGCTTCCATTGTTTTTGTCTAGTCAAGGTAAGTCGCATGGTTGCAAGCCAGACGGTGACTGTTTTGTTGACTGTCTCCTTTTATTTCCTATGCAGCAATTTTACTCTTTCACGGAACCACAAGGCCTGCTGGCTTCCATTGTTTTTGTCTAGTCAAGGTAAGTCGCATGGTTGCAAGCCAGACGGTGACTGTTTTGTTGACTGTCTCCTTTTATTTCCTATGCAGCAATTTTACTCTTTCACGGAACCACAAGGCCTGCTGGCTTCCATTGTTTTTGTCTAGTCAAGGTAAGTCGCATGGTTGCAAGCCAGAGCCTGAATGTATGCTTATTCGGTCGCTTTATTTATGTGCATGCACAATCTCTGCATTGCTTCCATACTTTTGGCATTTGACCATGTGTATGCTGCTACAAATTTGTTGATCTTGCTGTTGGGCATATGTTCTGCAAACAGATGAACAGGGGCCAAACGGTGTTTGTTTCGCACAGTTTCATGCACACCTAATTAATCTTAAGGTAAACCTGTAGGAGCATGCAAGGCTTGACTGTTCTGTTAAGTGGCTTCTTTTGATTTCTATGCACCTCTTTTGTGTATTGTTATTTCTTATTTGGCACCGTGTGGCTGCCTGGCTGCCATTTCTGTTAGTCATGGTAAGCCAAAGCTTAACTATAATTGTATTGCTGTTGAAAATGCTTGCTGTTTACTGACAACTATGGTGTTGATAAATAGTTTACGTGCTTTTTGTTCACTTTTGTAGCAACGGAACCTATCTGGCTGCCATCGCCGCTTATCACGACAAAGCTAGCCACACGTGGGCACAAGCAGTGCTCACTTCCCCCTCTCCCCTCCTGGCTATAAAAGCCCGATTCTACGATCAATAAACGCTTCTTATGCTTGCACGGGACTCGTCTCATTCGGGGATCGGAGCGCGCGCTGGGTGGGACCTTACGATGTAACAGTGGCGACGAAGGCGGAAAAAACCCTCGGAATCAAGAACGAGCCAGACAACGGAGACCAAGCAGCGGCTGCGGAAAGAATTGTTCCAATGTCGCATCAACAGCTACCGGATTATGACGACGAAAGGGACAACTGGAAAGCATACATCATCAAAGCACAGGCTTACTTCGAAGCGACGGCTATCAGCGACCAGGCCAAGAAGAGGGCATTGCTTATCGCGGCGCTGAACCGTGCTCGCAGGAAGGGTGGCACCAAGGAAGCCCAACGCGCTCACCTATGACGAAGTAGTCAAAACGCGGGATGATTACTTCGACCCAAAGCGCCACGAAAGTACGCAAAGTTTCCGGTTTTTCAACCGCTCTCAAAAGGAAGGTGAGCCTGTTCATGAATTTATTCTGGAACTACGACGCATTGCCGACAATTGTAATTTTGGCACAATGCTCGATCGAATGCTTCGAGACCGTATTGTATGCAGTGTACGGTCCAGCGCGTTGCAGAAGCATTTGCTGGCAAAGGAAAATTTAACACTGCAGGAAGCGGAAACCATGGCGCTCGCAGCCGAAGCGGCGGAAAAAGGGGCGGAGAAAATAAGCTCAGAGCTAACAGTGCTTAACGTTGATGCGCGACAGAGAACGGGGAACGAGGTGGTGTCAGAATGCAGCCGGTGTGGCAGCAGCAGGCATAGCAGCAATGCTTATGGTTGGTTGAGGGCACGGTGTGGTAAGCTAGGGCATATTGCTAAGAAGTGCTTGAGCGACGCCCACGGTCTAAGGCCTAGGTCAAGCAGGCGAGCACCTGGGGACGTACGTGGTCGAGCTCTTGCAGTAAATGCTGACTCAAATGACGAAGACTTTGATGATGCTACGCATGTGTGGACACTAAGCTCGGCACGTATTGCTCATTTGGAACCGCCTATCAAACGCACTTTCACTTGGGGTGGTGTGGACGTGTCAATGCACGTAGATACTGGCTCCCCAGTGTGTGTCGTACCAAGGCAAATTTTCGAGAAACACCGACAACAACGGCCAATTCCGAAGCCCACAAACATCAAGCTATCATGCTACCTCGGAAAAATTCCAGTGATGGGGGAATTGCGTGTGCCGGTGTCGTATAATGGCGTATCCTTTGACTGTCCCTTGATCATCCTAGACTGTACAGGTCCCAGTCTATGCGGACGTGACTTGATCGCCCAGATTTCAAAGTCAGGAATGCCAATCTTCAACCTGAGGGCCCAGCCGGACACCCATTCGGGAACGACCACGTCATCCGTAGAGGACATCCTCGCCGAGTTTCAAGACGCGTTCCAGCCAGAAGTCGGAGTGATTGATGGGCCCCCGGCGCCCCTACTGCTAAAGGAGCGAGCCACACCAAAATTTTGTAAGGCTCGTTCTCTGCCGTTCGCTTTACGCGATAAGGTAACGCAAGAATTGGACAGGCTTGTGTCACAGGGAGTGCTGTCACCCGTCACACACTCGGAGTGGGATACGCCCAATGTGCCGGTTTTGAAAAAGGATGGCACCGTGAGAATTTGCGGTGATTTTAAAGTCACTTTAAACCAATGCTGCGAGTTGGAACAATACCCCTTGCCTCTGATCGATGATATGTTCGCTAGCCTGAACGGAGGCAAGTATTTCAGCACCCTCGACTTACGTGATGCGTGTAATCAAATTCTCTTGGATGAAGACTCGCGGAAGCTTTGCGTTATCAACACGCACCGCGGGCTATTTGCGTACAACAGTTTGCCGTTTGGTATTGCTTCGGCACCAGCTATCTTCCATCGGAAAATTGAGACTGTTTTGCAGGGCTTATCATGTGTTCAGGCTTATCTGGATGATGTTTTGGTATCGGAAAAAGATGAAGGTGGCCAGGATTTACGGCTCGTGCTGCAACGATTCAGAGAGCGTGGAGTAAAACTGCGGCTTGACAAATGCAAGTTCCGTGAACATTCTGTCACGTATCTAGGGCACAAAATAGATCAAGAAGGTCTTCACCCGATGGAAAAAAATGTGGAAGCAATCTTAGAGGCTGCAGAACCACGGAATGTCGGCGAATTGCGTTCGTTTTTGGGCATGCTCACATACTATTCCAAGTTTCTACCTAACATGTCGTCTCTGCTCGCACCACTGTACCAGTTGCTCGAGAAAAACTCGCGGTGGAAGTGGGAAAACGTGCAGAAAGCAGCGTTTCTAACGGCAAAGCCCAGTCTGCGGGAGGCAGGAGTGCTCGTACACTTCGATCCTAAGAAACCACTGAAACTAGAATGTGATGCGTCACCGCATGGTATCGGAGCCGTATTGTTTCACACTGATGGGAGTGTCAACAGACCCATCGGGTTTCGTTCCCGAACGCTGACCAAAGCCGAGCGAAATTATTCGCAGCTGGAGCGAGAGGCCCTTGCTCTCGTGTTTGGTGTATCTAAATTTCGGGACTATCTTGCAGGCCACGAGTTCACCTTGGTCACCGACCACCAGCCGCTCCTGGGCCTCCTGAAGTCTGACAGGCCTACACCACCACTGGCTGCTGCTCGTATCCAGCGGTGGGCGTTGTATCTCGGAGGATTCCGCTACACAATACTGTCCTGGCAAGCTGCTCATCAATTCAGATGCCCTGAGCCGCTTGCCCCAAGAGACGAACGAGTCGGAGGCCGGAGGTGAGCCTGCTGATTATCTCCTAGCGTTGGAAACCTTCTCAGACGGGACTATTTCACTGACGGAGTTAAAACGACAAACGGCAATCGACCACATCTTACCAAAGGCGTAAGATATGTACTGCAGGGCTGGCCAGCAAGTAAGGCTGTGGAAGCGGACATGAAAGCATTTTCTGACCGGAGATTGGAGCTGTCCGTAGCACATGATTTATTGTACTGGAGTCGGAGAGTTGCGATTCCAGAAAACCTGCGCGCACGAGTGTTGGAACACTTTCATGAAACGCATCAGGGTTCCTCGGCCATGAAGGCAGTCGCCAGGTCCTCTTTTTGGTGGCCGGGTCTCGATAGTGATATCGAACGGCTATCCGCTTCCTGTAAAAGATGCATTCAAAACCTGCCTATGCCGGCAGCCGCACCAGCAAGGAACTGGCCTAAGACAGAGGAGAGCTGGGAAAGAGTACACGCTGACTTTGCTGGGCCGGTCGCGGGTACAATGATCCTCGTGCTTGTAGACGCCCACAGCAAGTGGATAGAGGCTGTTCCCATGAAGAGAGCAAGCACCTCTGCTACTGTGAGCTGCTTGAGGAATACATTCTGTCGATTCGGTATTCCCCGTACCATCGTAACAGATAATGGCACACAATTCACCAGCGAGGAGTTCGCGACATTCACGAAGCGGAATAGCGTAACTCACGTGCGCACGCCTGTGTTACCACCCGCAATCAAACGGGTTAGCGGAAAGGGCTGTTCGCACCATTAAAGACGGCCTCAGAAAGATGGGCAACGGCAGCATAGGGGATAACCTGGATCGTCTTCTTTTTATTGCGATAGCAATTATATGGACACTTCAACGGGATTTCTGCCGTCGGCGTGGCCGTCGCCGTCGCCGTCATGTTCCGTATAGATTCCAAGGGCGATAAAATCGTCGCCGCGCGCCGTACGAGTAAAAGCGCGCGGGGGACGCGCGCTATCATGGAGAGCCAACGCACGGCGGAAAGCAAACGCGATTGTCGCCCAAAAGGCCGTGGGGGTATGGGGGGGGAGGGAGGCGGGGCGACGCTGTGCTACGGCAACAAATGCTTATCTTGCAACCCAGCGCAAGGAGAACTGGCAACGCAATCTCCCACGCGAAAGCAAAAAAAAAAATGTCACAGTTTCGCTCTGAGGGCGAAGCAATGAATGCGATAGCAACACAGCAATGTCATACGAAGTAAGGTGAGCGGCTTTGGTAGCAATATGAATTGTAGTAAACATGAGCTGAATAATTAAGCAGGTGTGCTGCGGCGTAAGTAGACCGACATGATGAGAGACTCGATGACCACGAGAAGGCGCGTGTGAAACGGTGGTGTTGATGAGAAGCGCTTCCCGTGGGCAGCGCGCGTGCGAAGGGACACACCTGTAGCGCTGCACTGCCGATCCGGGCAGCATTACATGTGTAGCGTGCGTTGGAAAATGTGGCCCGACTATTACTAACTGAATGAACAAGCGTGGAGTGAGCGCGCACAAACAAACATGAATAGAGCACGCTGAATGACTGCAGACAACGACTGTCAAAGCGCTGGCAGCAAGCCCATACGCTGCAGCGGGCGAAGGTACGTGCGGTCTATCGCTTCAACAGAAACTGAGCGGCGAATGCACAGTGCATAAAGGTCAGAGCCGTGTGGAGATAAGAGACGGTGCGGCGAGCGACGAGCGCGGTTGTTGGCAGAGTAAAAGTGCCCCCCCCCCCCGCTCCCTCCGCTCCCTCCGGCGCTGGCTTCCCGCTTCCTTGCTTGCGCGTGGGAGAGATAAGAGACGGTGCGGTCGAGCGACGAGCGCGGTTGTTGGCAGGGTAGAAGTGCCCCCCCCCCCCCCGCTCCCTCCGGCGCTGGCTTCCCGCTTCGTTGCTTGCGCGTGGGAGATTGAGTGCGTTCGCTCTCCGTGATAGCGCGCGTCCCCGCACGCTTCCGCTCGGGCATACGGCGCGCGGTGAAGATTTTATCTATACGGAACCTCACGGCGACGGCTACGGCTACGGCGACGCCGACGGCAGAAATCCGGTTGAAGTGTCCATATAATTGTTATCGCAATAAAAAAAGTCGCAGTTTCACCTGAAAGGCGAAGCATCCATTGCGATAGCAAATTTGTAGAGAGCCATACGGAGTAATGATATTAGCTTTATAAGCTGTATAAACTTGGACATGCAGCAGCACCGGCAACACGCAGAACTGTTGTCAACGCCGTCGGCGTTTAGCCCGCGTTCCCTCAAAATGCGTGCGGCGTTGGTGACTGTTGCCGGAGCCTCTGATGTAAATAGGCACTTGGTGCCGCAGCTAAACGTCGCCTCCCTTCCCTCCCCCCCTCCCCCATGGCCTCTCGCGCGTCGGAAGAAGGCGCGTTTGCTCTACATATATGGTGATTGTAAAGGAGGAAAGAGACGCCTACTTCTGCAGCCCTTAAGCGAGCACGGCGCAGAACGCGCGTTTGTTCTCCGCCGTGCGTTCACTCCCCGTGAAAGCGCGCGCCCCTCGCGCCCTTTCACTCGCATATACAGCGTTCGGCGCGCGGCGACGATTTCATCTCCATTGACGTCATACGGAACCTCACGGCGACGCCGACGGCAGAAATCTGCTTTTGAGTGTCCATATAATTGCTATCGCAATAAAAAGCGGGGAGGCAGCGCGGGAGGGACGGGGGAGCAGCTTCTACTCTGCCAACAAATACGCTTGCACTGGCTGTGGTAGCCGTCGCCCGCACCGTCTCTTTATCTCCACCACGGCCGGGCTCGACTGGCGCGCGCACTCGCTTCTTAAGAAGCGAGCGAGCGCGCGCGCCAGTCGAGCCCGGCCGTGTCTCCACACGGCTCTGACGTTTATGCGCTGTCCATTCGCCGCTCAGTTTTTGTTGAAGCGATAGACCGCACGATTCTTCGCCCGCTGCAGCGGCCGCGCCAGCGTTTTTGACAGTCGTTGTCTGCGGTCATTCAGTGTGATCTATTCATGTTTGCTTGTGCGCGATGACACCACGCTTGTCAATTCAGTTAGAAAGCGAATGTGTCCAAGTTTATGCGGCCGATAAAACTACTCTACTATCCCTACTCCGAATAGCTCTCTACCAATTTGCTATCGCAATTGATGCTTCGCCTTTCGGGCGAAACTGCGACATTTTTAATTACAGACGGACTCCCCTCAGTTCTGGAAAATGCCCTTCTGAACTTCTCTTAGGCTACCGCATCCGTTCCCGCTTGGACGCATTATTCCCCCCCATTCATGCAGGATCTACAAAAACGGACGAGTGGACGGTGCCAGCGGACGTCGCCGTTCATGTCCGTAATTACGGGCAGGGACATAAGTGGACTCCGGGAAGAATCGCATCCGTATCCGGCGCCCGAATGGTCACCATTGATACACCTGAGGGACCCGTACGGCGGCACGTTGATCAGGTGCGCTCGGCCCAGTCAAGCCCGGGGCAGTGTGAACCTATTCCCGAAAACAAGGAAGAGACAGAACCATCCACGAAGCAGGTAGTGTCCCCAGTACGACCACCTGTCCAGGGGCCGTCGCAAGACACTCCACCTGCAGATGCTGGCGAAGTACCGCTACGTCGTTCAAAGCGACAGCGGAAACCACCACAACGTCTCTACAATCTTAAGGGAAGAGAAATATAGCAACGGAACCTATCTGGCTGCCATCGCCGCTTATCACGACAAAGCTAGTCACACGTGGGCACAAGCAGTGCTCACTTCCCCCTCTCCCCTCCTGGCTATAAAAGCCCGATTCTACGATCAATAAACGCTTCTTATGCTTGCACGGGACTCGTCTCATTCCGGGATCGGAGCGCGCGCTGGGTGGGACCTTACGATGTAACAACTTTTTTCTTCACTGTTGTATTACAGAGCAAACTTCTGTGGGCAGCCAGTGGTATCCAAGAGGGAAGGGACCAGGATTGCTGTGGTTACTGCAGCTGCGTCTTATTTTATGTGGTCACCTTTTCTACTGTATTTAAAAATTTTGTAAAACCATTCTGCATGTCCTTTAATTTATTAGTCAATAAAGCCGCTTTCTCACAAGGTCAGGTTGTATTTTTTTCTGCGTGTTGTTATGCACATTTGATATATGTTGAAACATTTAATGCAAGTTATTATAAATAATATAATGTAATGCTTCATTTTATTTTTCAGTTCTATATAGTAACATATGTACTATGAAGCTAGCATACGGATGCATGCTATGCTGAAGTAGCCATTAATTTTGCTTACCACGTCACTGTAGGATGACAATCTATAAATTCTGCTTTAAAGATAGCTTTAAAAGCCTGCATATTGTTTCTGAAGCCATTATGCTTTATGACTTAAACAATACGCAGGCTTTTATAGCTTAATTAAGAATTTTGCTAGCCGTCCCTAGAATTCTGCTATAATTTATAACAGAATTCTGGGAACGTCTAATAAAGTTCTTAACTTGTTCTTGTCAAGATGTTTTATAAAAGCCTGCATAATGCTTCCGAAGCCATGATTACAGAATTCTGGGAACGTCTAATACAATTCTTAGTTGTTATTGTCGAGATGTTTATTAGCCAACTTTTAGCGTAACGTTAGCACAGCTTACTTCAGTAAGCCGTGCTAACGTTACGCTAAAAGTTGGCTAAAAGTACCTGTAGACGTCCACGGCTAGAAAATGTCTTGACCAGGACAGCTATTAGACTTTTAATTATCCGTTCAAGACATCTTTTAGACATCAAATAGCTGCTTGTGTGTTTCGTGGGCTGTTCCTCGTCCGCAAGCCATGCCTCCCACTGCCTTAGAAAGTGTTTTTTAGTAAAATTGTGTGTGATCGCTTGTGGAGGTCTTCTGGCGCATATGATTGTGATGTGTGCCAATGTAGGCTTTTCGCCACACCACGGACATTTGTCTGCGTACGCTTCGCCATGTCTTACCTTGTCTAGATAAGTGTTCGTTTGGAGTCGGCGCCAGTCCGTCGCTTGCCGTCTGGTCAACTTTGGATGGGGCCTGCCGAACTCCCGTCTTTCCTCTCTTTGTTGTTCCAAGATATCTCTCGCAGTCGTTGGAAAGTCCCTACGTGGCTGGTCCGACGCTCGGATATTTAGTACTCGAGCTATTCGGTCCACCCTCGTATTTCCCTCCGTGCCTTCTTGTGCCGGGCACCACGTGAGGCTGTGAAAATTACATAGCTTATTGCCTGTGATCCTAATCACCGCCCGGGGTACCGCCCCTGACAGGAAGAGGCGACACGCCGCCTGTAAGTCGTTGAGCGCGGATGTCCCTCTGCATTCGGCGTCCTTCAAAGCTACCGCGGTCGCCTCAGCCGTTGCCGTGCATGCGATTTTCACTCATGCCCCTACTACCCGTTCCTGACACGTGGCGACTGGGATATGTGTATGCCACATCCAGAGTAACTTGCGTCCGTGTAGTAGACGTCCGGCTTGCCTTCGAAACTCCTTCGCAATGCTCGCACCCGAGCCTCTCGTCTATCCCCGCGGTACTTCGGGCTCATATTTTTGCGGATTGGTGCCACGCATATACGTGCCCGAATTTCCCTATCGAGAAGTGATGTATCGTCTGCGCTATAACACGGACGAGGTGCATACCCCAGTCTGTTTAGAACAGTTCTCCCTTGTTTGGTTTTGCCTAACCTCTCTCTCCAAGACACAAAAACGGCCGCTGCGTGCTCTTCGAAAGTGTTGTACACCCCTAGCTCCTCCATCTGTTCGATTCGCTCCCTATACGCACGTAGGAGCTGCGCTCGGCAAGGTCGCTGCGCCCGGTCCCGGAGATAAGAGAGCCACGCTCAGCTGAGACCAGTGCCTCAAAAGGCCCTACGCGATTATCTCCCTAGGCACCTATAGAAGCTCCACGATTGCCATGACAACACGTGTTAAGCGAAAGTCTCCGCTGTACCTACTAGCAATTGTAAAGTCGCTGCCCGGCGCACGTGTTTTTCTACACGGTTTCTACTGTTAATCGTGCGAAGCTTTTCGTCCGCTTTGTCGACCAGCAATGTCGTACCATTCATGTAGCTGATTTCTAGGTTTCAGTTCACTCTGGGCGCGACGATGACGAGCCAAAAAAGGCAAGAATACGCTTTTATTCGTAAACGAACTCTGGGTTTCGTTTCGGCAGCCTTTTTTGTTTTTGCCAAGTTTAGCTCTGCGACATTTGCCGCTGCTTGGATGCACCGTCATTGACTGCTCTGCCTGTGGGTCAGTCAGACAGATGAAAAAGCTATCTTTATCCGATAATTTATCAAACGTACACTCTAAAAACAGCTGCACCCTTTGGGGCGTATTTTTGCCACAGAACAATAATCCTCATCTGACTTGCGTAGCTTTCTTTTCTTTAACGCTGTGCGCCCGGCACTTCTCGGTCACGAACGACAAGAGCGTTATCAACGTGACACAGTGTTCTCGACAGGAAAGTAGTAAGTGCAGAGTTTTCAAGGTAGGAAACGCAAGCACACTTTAAAAACAGTTGCACGCTTTGAGGTGCATTTTTGCCACACAACAATAATCGTCATCTGTCTTGCTTACGTTTCCTATCTTGAAAACTCTGCACTTGCTAATTTCCTGTCGAGAACGCTGTGTCACGCTGATAACGCTCTTGTCGTTCGTGACCGAGAAGTGCCGGGCGCACAGCGTTAAAGCAAGGAAAGCCACGCAAGTCAGAGGATGATTATTGTTCTGTGGCAAAAATACGCCCCAAAGGGTGCAACTGTTTTTAGAGTGTACTTTCCTGTCGAGAACGCTGTGTCACGCTGATAACGCTCTTGTTGTTCGTGACCGAGAAGTGCCGGGCGCACAGCGTTAAAGAAAGGAAAGCCACGCAAGTGAGATGACGATTATGGTTCTGTGGCAAAAATACGCCCCAAAGGGTGCAAGTGTTTTGTTGCGATAGCAATTTTATGGACACTTCAACCGGATTTCTGCCGTCGGTGTCGCCGTCGCCGTGAGGTTCCGTATAGATAAAATCTTCGCCGCGCGCCGTATGCCCGAGCGGAAGCGTGCGGGGACGCGCGCTATCACGGAGAGCGAACGCACTCAATCTCCCACGCGCAAGCAAGGAAGCGCGAAGCCAGCGCCGGAAGGAGCGGGGGGGGGGGGGGGGGGGCGCACTTCTACTCTGCTAACAACCGCGCTCGTCGCTCGCCCGCACCGTCTCTTATCTCCACACGGCTCTGACCTTTATTGCATTCGCGGCTCAGTTTCCGTTGAAGCGATAGACCGCACGTACCTTCGCCCGCTGCGGCGGATGCGCTTGCTGCCAGCGTTTTGACAGTCGTTGTCTGCAGTCATTCAGTGTGATCTACTCATGTTTGTGCGCGCTCACACCACGCTTGTTCATTCAGTTAGTAATAGTCGGGCCACATTTTCCAACGCACGCTACACATGCAATGCTGCGCGGTTCGGCAGTGCAGCGCTACAGATGTGTCCCTTCGCACGCGCTGCCCACCGGAAGCGCTTCTCATCAACACCACCGTTTCACACGCGCCTTCTCGTGGTCAGCGAGTCTCTCTTCATGTCGGTCTACTTACGCCGCAGCACACCTGCTTACTTAATCAGCTCATGTTTACTACATCATATTGCTACCAAAGCCGCTCACCTTACTTTGTATGACATTGGTGTGTTGCTATCGCATTCATTGCTTCGCCCTTAGGGCGAAACTGTGACATTTTTTAGAGTGCAAGACAGATGACGATTATTGTTGTGTGGCAAAAATGCACCCCAAAGGGTGTAACTGTTCTTGGAGTGTAAAGAGGCATTACTTAGAAAATCAGGTGCTGAGGCGATGGCTATAGTAGCCTGGTCAATACTGCCCTGTGGTCGTCGCTGCAACCGATATCGCCAGTAACGGCGCAGCTAGCATAATTAGAAAATGGGCTGAAATGTTTGAAAATTGCGCGCTGTAAACGGCATTTCTTGGTCGAAACTCGAGGTTCATTTCAAGTGGTACGTAGTTAGAAGTTTTTGCTTTTTTGTCATCAAGATGGGGAAATGAATGTATCGCCGACATATTACGGCTGCGCATCATCTCTATCGGTGTTCAAGGAACTAAGGTGGGCTAGCTGGTTACGAGTATTATTATTGCGATAGCAATTATATGGACACTCAAAAGCAGATTTCTGCCGTCGGCGTCGCCGTCGCCGTCGCCGTGAGGTTCCGTATGACGTCATTTGGAGATGAAATCGTCGCCGCGCGCCGAACGCTGTATGTGCGAGTGAAAGGGCGCGAGGGGCGCGTCTTTCACGGGGAGTGAACGCACGGCGGAGAACAAACGCGCGTTCTGCGCCGTGCTCGCTTAAGGGCTGCAGAAGTAGGCGTCTCTTTTCTCCTTTACAATCACCATATATGTAGAGCAAACGCGCCTTCTTCGGACGCGCGAGAGGCCGTGGGGGAGGGGGAGGGAAGGGAGGCGACGTTTAGCTGCGGCACCAAGTGCCTATTTATATCAGAGGCTCCAGCAACAGTCACCAACGCCGCACGCATTTTGAGCTAACGCGGGCAAAACGCCGATGGCGTCGACAACAGTTCTGCGTGTTGTTGCTACCAAAGCCGCTCACCTTACTTCGTATGACATTGCTGTGTTGCTATCGCATTCATTGCTTCGCCCTTAGGGCGAAACTGTGACATTTTTTATCTCGCTGTGTCCCGTTTAAATTTGCGCCGTAAAACCATGTTTCATAATACCTCTATATGTGCATGCGAGTACTGAAATAGTTATTGTTGCTTGAGTTAATGTTAGAGAAAGAATCTTGGGGAATAATATTCCGTGTCGGCCCTTACACAGATGATCACCGCTTGATAAGGGGCACTGTATACGTTCATTTTCTTTTTGTTCACGGGTGGTCTCTGCCTTGTTACAGTTTTGGAAGTGGCAGCCATGCCTCTGATACTTGTGCACAGCTGACTCAGCAAGGGATGCGGCAAGGCAGTAGTTACATGAGTTTACCTTTAACCCTTGAATTTGAGTAGCCAACGGCTGAACAGCCGACCATGGTTTTGCTAGGCGCCTGCAACCGATTAATCTTCGAATGTGACAAAGCCGGACTGCAAGCGCATCAACAGGCTTCAACGGCGAAGCCATAGAGAAAAGAATTCAACAAGAGCGGACACTCCCAAAGAGCCCAGCGGCCGAATTGACTGCAGCGCGCCAAGCGGTCGGCATCAATCACTTCCGTTTTCGGTTTTGGGCTCACGCATTTTGAACACTAGCCAGTGTGACCAGATCCGACGAGGCGGCGTAGCCAAAAGCTAGAGAAGTTGTAGCACAAATGTAGCCAAACAGAAAAAAAGTGCAAAATATTTCGTAGGCAAATATAGCCATTTTTATTTGCAATTTTATTTGTGAATGCATTTTCACACTCTACTACGGCAATCCTTTTTGCACAACCCGTCGTAACAAAATGTCCATGCCGCCGTGACGGTCGGCATTTTACTTCACCAACAGCGACATCACGCTTGCACAGAACACTTTTGGTTGGCCCCGGAAGCTCTTGTGTTCCACCAAATCGCTGCAGAGGGCGAAATCAGTGCTTTTATTTTATGACAGATAGTACTGTTATTATTTTTAGCTATTTACAGTAATATTAACTACAAACTCTGCTTTTTGGCTGTCGTGAACACAAAATAATGTTCAGCGTCATTGATCTCTCACGTTATCTCTGCCTACGGCGTAGAAGTTCAGCTGTCCAGCGATCTGCGATGGCGACGTGCTCACGGCTTCTTTTTATTGCGATAGCAATTATATGGACACTTCAACCGGATTTCTGCCGTCGCCGTCGCCGTCGTCGTCGCCATCGCCGTGAGGTTCCCTATAGATAAAAGCTTCGCCGCGCGCCGTATGCCCGAGCGGAAGCATGCGGGGACGCGCGCTATCACGGAGAGCGAACGCACTCAATCACCCACGCGCAAGCAAGGAAGCGGGAAGCCAGCGCCAGAGGGAGCGCGGGGGGGGGGGGGGGGGCGCACTTCTACTCTGCCAACAACCGCGCTCGTCGCTCGCCTCTAATCTCCACACGGCTCTGACCTTTATGCGCCGTGCATTCGCCGCTCAGTTTCCGTTGAAGCGATAGCCCGCACGTACCTTCGCCCGCTGCGGCGTATGGGCTCGCTGCCAGCGTTTTGACAGTCGTTGTCTGCAGTCATTCAGTGTGATCTATTCATGTTTGTTTGTGCGCACTTACACCACGCTTGTTCATTCAGTTAGTAATAGTCGGGCCACATTTTCCAACGCACGCTACACATGCAGTGCTGCCCAGATCGGCAGTGCATCGCTACAGGTGTGTCCCTTCGCACGCGCTGCCCACGGTAAGCGCTTCTCATCAACACCACCGTTTCACACGCGCCTTCTCGTGGTCATCGAGTCTCTCTTCATGTCGGTCTACATACGCCGCAGCACACCTGCTTACTTAATCAGCTCATGTTTACTACAATTCATATTGCTACCAAAGCCCCTCACCTTACTTCGTATGACATTGCTGTGTTGCTATCGCATTCATTGCTTCGCCCATAGGGCGAAACTGTGACATTTTTTTTTGATGAGCTAAAACAAGTCTTTCGCACTATAATATCTCGCGTTATTTGTCTCAATGTCCTATGTTGTTTTCTCATTTTTCTGTTTTTGTGTTTGAATTAGCTTTGCCCGGATTAGCTCGGACACACACTACCTATTTAGTGTCAATTTACATCAACCTGGCTGCCATATTAGTTCTCTAGCACGCCAAGAACATGCGTTTAGAAAAGGTACAAGAAACATATGCCACTCACTACCTGAATCGGTATAAGCGGAGCTTTAAAAGATTACTGCGCAAACCGGCACACTAGTGTAAGAAGCGCGCAGTCGCTTTCGGCGACGAGCACGTCCCGAACTAACTCACTCGAAATGGTAAAAGCCGCGATGGTGCACAAAGAGCAATGGTAAACAACAAATTGATAACTGTGGTAATGCTGTGAAAACAGGTTACTGTCAAAAAGCAAACCATGTTGATGGCTAATAAAGTTTTAGAATAGGGGCCCCTAAAGTTTGGGGACCCAAAGCGCTTTGCGGGTGTTAGCGTTGGGCATGCAGGAATAAAGAGTTTTGAAACAGGCATGTTGCGTTTGCGGATAGCCTGTCGCGTTTGCAGCGTCACAACGGCGTCAAAAAAAGCTGTCATAAATATAAAATAAAATATACCATTTTATGATAAGAAACGTAATTTAGACTTTCGTGTTTTCGCCTTTAATTACAATTCTATTAGCAGCGTGCAACTTGTTGCGCTTACTTTTGAGTAACCAAAAGTAACAAAGTAACAAGTTTTGAGTAACAAACCCCTTCACCCAGCCAAGTCAATCCGTGATAGGCCTACGAGCCATGAAATCGACAATTGAATTCGGAATCAGCGGCGTATAATGAATCAATCTTCATTACACATGTTAGTTGAGAGAAAGCGATAACCACAGTCACTTCTAGATTACGAACTTCACGCATTACCACGAATCGAGCCCAGTTTTATGATAGGTTAGAGCCGTCGCTTCGATGAACGCCGCCACGCTTGTTGACGAAAGCTTTTGGGGCAGCTTGTGGGGCTCCCACTAAATCGATGAAATGGCGTGCCCGACGCAAAACCTAATCACAGTTCCCGTCTTGCGCATGCGCAGTGGCTTCGACGCTATTTCTTTCGGGCTCCAATACGTTTGAGGCCCCTATTCTAAAACTCTAATAATTGCTGGGGTTTTACATGCCAAAACCACAATATTATTGGTAGGCATGACGCAGTGGGGGACTCTGGATTAATTTTGGCCACATCGGGTTCTTTAACGTACACCGAAGTAGACGGCTGTTCCTGCCTTTTCTTTTTTCCCATTCTTTTTTTATACGTTCTCGCATACTTGGCCCACTTTGCCATGTTTGGATTCTCCTCTCTGAAGAGGATCCGATCTCACGTCCAACCTATCGAAATGAATCTCGAATCTAAGCACGAAGAAAAGTTCATCTAGCAGGAAAAGGAAAATGCAGCAAAGCTTCGCGCCTGAAACGTAGAGTAGGTCGAAAGCTGTGACCGGCGCGTTACTTCATCCGGAAGACATGGCCATGAACACACTGGAGCGTGTCATCCACCCGTGCTTCCTTTCTTTAATGTCAGCGCCGCGATCGCCCGACGGCCCCGACCCTATGTTATTGCTCTCCCTTCCGAAGCATAGCCATACAGTGTACTGTGAAAAACCCCACTACTCCCAGGTTCATCCCGATGCCCGGGGATCGGGTGCCGAACGGTCAAGCAGGGTGTAAGTTTAAGCATCAAAGATCAAAGCCACCGGCTCAGACAACGGCACAGAGAGACAAGGAAAGGGGGGGGGGGGGGGAGGGTCATTTCGCGCACGCACACAAGCACAGCCACGCGGCCGGCTCAGCCAGACAAAACACAGCGTTCGAGATTTGCTTCTACCCGATCAGAGCCACCTCTAGAGCGTGGATTAGGGCGCCACTTATAGCCCAAACACAGCCAAGTCGCAGATTTTCAGTAGCCCAAATATAGCCACATAGCCAACTCGTCCAAGTCGACGCCAAAAAATTATTCCCGTAGCCCAATTTGGCTATATATAGCCAAACCTGGCAACACTGACTTACACTCGCGCATCCGACGTCGGTTTTTCTGGCCTGGCATGTACCGTTCTGTGCTCCGCTACGTCGCTGCTTGTGAACGCTGCCAACGCCGCAAGCGCCCTTCAGCGCTACCTGCAGGCCAGCTACAACCTATTGATATCCGCGTCGGCCTTGACCTTCTAGGCCCTTTCCCTACGTCCATCTCGGGAAACAAATGGGTTGCGGTCGCAACAGACTATACCACGCGCTTCGCAATCACCAGGACATTGCCGACAAGCTGTTACAGACGTCGCTGACTTTCTCCTCCACTACGTAATTCTACATCAAGGCGCCCCTCGGCAGCTCCTCACTGATAGCGGGAGGTACTTCTTCTAAAGAGTGGTAGATGACATCCTTCGTACCTGCTCCACTGAACATAAGCTCACCACCGCTTATCATCCACATACGAATGGATTGATCGAGCGCCTGAACCGAACACTCACTGAGAGGCTGGCCATGTAAGTTTCACCAGATCACCGTGACTGGGACTCCACGTTACCATTTGTTACCTTTGCGTGCAATTCGTCCCGGCATGACACCGCTGGATATTCACCCTTTTATTTACTGTGTGGCCGACATCCTGCATTGCCATTCGAGACTCTCCTTCCTTCGGCTCCTCACTCGCCTACTGAATACGGTAGTGACGTCGCTTGTCGAGCCCGTGCACCTCGTCAACTTGCCCACGACCGACTTCGCAAGAAGCCCAAAAGTCCCGTGACGACAGCCGACACAGAAGCGTGCACTTCATGTCTGGCTCTCTGGTCCTCCTATGGTCGCCATGCCGCCGCCTATCAGAGAAGCTCCTCTCACCGGCTCCTACAAGGTGCTGCGTCAACTCAGTGACGTAAATTACGAGATTGTACCCCTGGGCCCTGCTTCTTCGACCCTGCCAACTGATATTGTTTATGTTTCCCGGCTGAAGCCACATCGCTCTTCCAGCTCCTCGCCTTCATAGCAAGCGCCAGGACGGCGCTTCCGCCGCCGGAGAGTGATGTTACACAGAGATGGATGAACGCGATGCTTGGCAGAGTGACGAAGACGATGGTGAAGACACTTGCACGTGGGCCGGATCAGGCATCTTCTCTTGCCTTCTTTGTATATATTCTCTAAACATATCCTTCGCCTACGTCTCGCCTCCGTCACAGTACCACTACTTCTTCTTTTCTGGGGTTTTACGTGCCAAAACCAGTTCTGATTATGAGGCACGCCGTAGTGGAGGGCTCCGGATTAATTTTGACCACCTGGGGTTCTTTAACGTGCACTACAACGCAAGCACACGGGCGTTTTTGCATTTCGCCTCCATCGAAATGCGGCCGCCGCGGCCGGGATATACCACAACTTCAGACCACTACGTTATTAAGATGCGACATAGAAAGCAGCTTAATAACGCAATGTTTTGAAGCATGTGATCGACTGGACCATTGCGCTTGCAATGCCCACGTGCTATCTGCCACAAGCAATTTTTTTTTCAAATTTGGTTCATTTAAAAAAAAAAAGGTTGTAGAATGAGAACATACGGTTTATTCTCATTCTACAGGTTTTTTTTTTGTCTTTTTAGCTAAACCAAATTTTTAAATATTGTCTGTGGCAGATAGCACAATTCTAACCGTTGTTCTAAATTACTCGATGAGGTGGCCTATTACTTCTACGAAAAAGTCTAAATGCTTACTTGAATAATTGACATAGTTTCGCCAACTTTTTATTAATTACTTCAACCTACATATTTATCAAGGAGTACAGAACGCATACGTGAATATCTTGGCAAATATCTACAAAAATTGTACAGCTACCTTGGTAGAAAGTTACCTATCAAGAAAGGGGTCAGGCCAGGAGACACCCTCTCTCCAATGCTATTCACTGCATGCTTGGAAGAGTATTCAAGCTCTTAGACTGGGAAGGCTTAGGAGTGAGGATCAACGGCGAATATCTCAGCAACCTTCGGTTTGCAGATGACATTGTTGTATTCAGCAACAATGGGGACGAATTACAGCAAATGATTAAGGACATTAACCGAGAAAGTGTAACAGTGGGGTTCAAGTTTATTATGCAGAAGACAAAGATAATGTCGTGGCAAGGGAAAAAGAATTCAGGATCGCCAGTAAGCCTCTAGAGTCTGTAAAGGAGTATGTTTATCTAGGTCAATTACTCACAGGGGACCCTGATCATGAAAAAGAAATTTAGACAGGAATAAAATTGGGTTGGAGTGCATACGGCAGGCATTGCCAAATCCTGACTGGGAGCTTACCACTGTCGTTGAAAGGAAAAGTGTACAATCATTGCATTCTACCGGTGCTAACATATGGGGCAGAAACTTGGAGGTTAACAAAGAAGCTCGAGAACAAGTTTAGGACCGCACAAAGAATGATGGAACGAAAAATATTAGGCCTAACGTTATGAGACAGGAGGAGAGCGATGTGGATCAGACAGCAAACGGGGATAGCCGGTATTCTAATTGACATTAAGAGAAAAAAATGGATCTGGGCAGGCCATGTAATGCGTAGGATGGATAACCGGTGGACCATCAGAGTTACAGAGTGGATACCAAGAGAAGGGTAGAGCAGTCGAGGACGGCAGAAAACCATGTGGGATGATGAAGTTAGGAAATTTGCAGGCGCAAGTTGGAATCAGCTAGCGCAATACAGGGGTAATTGCAGATCGCAGGAAGAGGCCTTCGTTCTGCAGTTGACATAAATATAGGCTGATATATGTATTTTTATCTACGAATTGTAGCTAGTGAGTATGCATACATATCTACTTGGAATGAATTCTAAGGATATATGGCAACGGTTTCGAGATATGCGCTGTCAGACTTGCAGTAAAAATGCACTATTTAACTTAATTTTTAAGAAAATGCTGTTTCAGGCATTGAAGCACAAACTAACTGGAACGCCAATGCATTTCGTTGGACACTTCAAAAATAATTATAAATTATTACATCGAAACTAGCCTATAGTTGTGAAAACGCGTTCTACGTCGATATACTTTGCATACACACTAGCTACAATTCGTAGGTTATGGTATGTGCTGTAAAGTAGTTAAAACGTTTATTAGCCTAATTTAGTAAATTATTCAAAAAAAGCATTTTGATTTCTCGTAAGGTAATGGCCGCCGAATCAAGTAATTTTGATCAAGGTTTAGAATTGTGCTATTTTCCACAGGCATTTTTAAAAATTTTGGTGCAGCTAAAAAAGCATGTTTTTAAATTTTACGGAATTTTCTTAAATCGCCCCCGGCAGGCAGCATAATTCTTATCGTTAGGCGGGGTTATTCGAAGAGGCGGACAGTAGTAGCACAAGAAATCGAAACACATCTTCAACTAATTAACAAAACTTGACTAATTTACTTCTTAGTTAATTGCTTTACGACACATATTGCAATTTACGAATTGTAGCCGATGAGTTTCCAAGACGCATCCAATTGAAATAAGTTTCCAGGATTACATCAGTTTCGAGACATTATTTCCCAAACTGTGGGATGAAATACATCGGCGTTCCAGCTACTTTAGTGCTTCAATATATAAAACAGCATATTGGTAAAAAAGTAAGTGAAACAACAGTGCATTTTTTCGGCGAGTTTGATGGCGCATATCTCCAAACTGGTGTCATATAAGAGATGGCCAGAAAAAACATATAAGATATGGCCAGAAAGCACAACGATAGCGGCGAACACAGTCGGCGATCGTCGAAAATCTGATCAGCGGCGAAACGCGTCGGCTTTTATACCTGAGTCATCGAAGGTTCTAGATTAATCCCTGATGCCCGCGTGTCTTCCAGAAAGTTCTAGACAATTCGCGTCAGTCATGCAATCAGATAACATAAGCGTCGGTGAAAACAGGCAATGGAAAGAAGCATCGATAACGTTCTAGAAACTTCCGATACAGGCGCGTCCTGCGCCGAGCGATAATGTTTAACATTTGTTAGCCGGTGGAAAGCGGCCACCGGTGAAAGATAAACATGTATACGTGTCAATACCCTCCCCTTAAAAAGCATCGTCCCGATGCTACAAACACGAAGGCGAAAACAAAACCACGCGTACAGAAAGGGACAAAAATAACAAAGCAACAAAGGACCTAAGTTCCTCAGCGGGCGTAGAAAGGCTTAAGACGCACCACGTGGATGACTTCAGGTCGTGCGCGGCGCCGCTGTGATTGCGAAATACCGTCCGGCACGACCTCATAGTCCAGTGCGCCAATACGTCGGATGATCTTATATGGTCCGAAATAGCGACGTAAGAGTTTCTCGCTAAGTCCTCGTCGGCGTATCGGAGTCCAGACCCAAACACGGTCTCCGGGCTGGTACTCGACGTAGCGTCGTCGAAGATTGTAGTGTCGGCTGTCGGTCCTCTGCTGGTTCTTCATGCGCAGGCGGGCGAGCTGTCGACCTTCTTCGGCACGCTGCAAATAGGTGGCAACGTCTAGATTTTCCTCATCGGTGACGTCCGGTAGCATGGCGTCAAGCGTCGTTGCCGGGTTCCTTCCGTAGACCAGGTTGAACGGCGCCATGTGCGTCGTTTCTTGCACGGCCGTGTTGTATGCGAAGGTCACGTACGGAAGGATGGCATCCCACGTCTTGTGTTCGACGTCGACGTACATTGCCAGCATGTCGGCGATGGTTTTATTTAGGCGCTCAGTGAGGCCATTCGTCTGCGGGTGGTAGGCGGTGGTCCGGCGATGGCTTGTCTGGCTGTATCGCAGGATGGCTTGAGTTAGTTCTGCCGTAAAGGCCGTGCCCCTGTCGGTGATGAGGACTTCTGGAGCACCGTGACGCAGGAGAATGTTCTCAACGAAGAATCGGGCTACCTCGGCGGCACTGCCTTTGGGCAAGGCTTTTGTTTCGGCGTAGCGGGTGAGGTAGTCCGTAGCAACGACGATCCATTTATTCCCGGACGTTGACGTCGGAAAAGGCCCAAGTAAGTCCATCCCGATCTGCTGGAATGGTCGGCGAGGTGGTTCGATCGGCTGTAGAAGTCCGGCTGGCCTTGTCGGCGGTGTTTTGCGTCGCTGACAGTCTCGGCATGTCCTTACGTAATGGGCGACGTCGGCAGAGAGGCGAGGCCAGTAGTATTTTTCTTGTATCCTCGCGAGCGTGCGGGAAAAACCGAGATGTCCAGCCGTTGGGTCGTCATGGAGAGCTTGCAGAACCTCTGGACGCAACGCTGAGGGCACCACGAGGAGGTAGTTGGCTCGGAGAGGCGAAAAGTTCTTCTTTAGGAGAATGTCGTTTTGCAAGAAAAACGACGCCAATCCTCGCCTGAACACCTTCGGCACAGTGACGGTCTTGCCTTCTAGGTAGTCTACAAGGCTTCTTAGTTCCGGGTCGGCTCGCTGTTGTTCAGCGAATTCGTCGGCACTGATGGGTCCCAAGAAAGTGTCGTCATCCTGGTCGTCCTGTGGCGGCGGTTCGACGGGGGCGCGAGACAAGCAGTCGGCGTCAGAATGCTTTCGGCCGGACTTGTAAACGACGGTGATGTCGAATGCTTGAAGTCTCAGACTCCATCGTGCGAGGCGACCTGAAGGATCCTTCAAGTTAGCTAGCCAACACAAGGCGTGGTGGTCGCTTACAACTTTGAATGGCCTGCCATAGAGGTAGGGCGAAACTTTGATGTAGCCCAGATGATGGCGAGGCACTCCTTTTCTGTTGTGGAATAATTTGATTCCGCCTTCGATAGCGACCGGCTAGCGTAACTTACAACCCTTTCTATTCCGTCAGTCCTCTGCACAAGCACGGCGCCGGGTCCTACGCTGCTTGCGTCGGTGTGGACTTCGGTATCGGCGTTTTCGTCGAAATGCGCAAGAATGGGCGGCGATTGCGGGCGTCGCTTCAGTTCTTCAAATGCTTCGATTTGCGGCGTCTCCCACTTGAACTCGACGTCGGCCTTCGTGAGATACGTCAGTGGCTCGGCGATCCGTGAAAAGTCCTTGACGAAGCGCCTGTAATAGGCGCACAGGCCAAGAAATCTACGCACTGCCTTCTTGTCGGCGGGCGGAGGAAAGTCAGTGATGGCCGCCGTTTTCTGTGGGTCAGGGCACACTCCAGACTTGTTGATGACATGGCCCAAAAACAAGAGCTCCTCGTATGCGAAGCGGCACTTTTCTGGCTTCAACGTGAGTCCAGAGGTCTTGATAGCTTGAAGAACTGTTTCAAGGCGCCGGAGGTGTTCCTCGAAGCTTGAGGCAAACACAACGACGTCGTCCAAATAGACGAGGCAAGTCTGCCACTTCAAGCCTGCCAGTACTGTATCCATGACCCGTTGGAAAGTCGCAGGTGCCGAAAAAAGACCAAACGGCATGACCTTGAACTCGAACAGTCCGTCTGGTGTTATAAAGGCAGTCTTCTCCCGGTCTCTCTCGTCGACTTCGATTTGCCAGTAGCCGGTTTTGAGGTCCATCGACGAAAAATACTTTGCGTTGTAGAGTCGATCCAAGGCGTCGTCAATCCGTGGGAGAGGGTATACGTCCTTCTTCGTGATCTTGTTGAGGCGACGATAATCGACGCAGAAACGTAGGGTTCCATCCTTCTTCTTCACTAACACCACGGGGGACGCCCACGGACTCTTGGACGGCTGGACGATGTCGTCGCGTAGCATTTCGTCGACTTGTTGCCTTATGGCCTCGCGTTCGCGCGCCGAAACTCGGTACGGGCTCTGACGGAGTGGGCGGACATATTCGTCGGTTATGATGCGGTGCTTGGCGACCGGGGTTTGTCGAACTTTTGACGACGACGAGAAGCAGTCCTTGTATTGCAGGAGCAGAGCTTTTAGCTGTTCTTTCTTATGCCAAGGAAGGTTCTGATTGACGTCGAAAGTTGGTTCAAGTACTACAGTCTTCGTTGCAGGTGCACTAGAATCCGTGAAGGCAAAAGCACTGCCGGCTTGTACTATTTCGTCGATGTAGGCGACCGTTGTGCCTTTGTTAATGTGCTTGTATTCGTCGCTGAAGTTCGTGAGCATCACTCTTGCTTTCCCTTCACGTAGCTTAGCTATGCCTCTAGCGACGCAAATTTCACGATCGAGCAGTAAGTGATGATCGCCCTCGATGACGCCCTCCATATCTGCAGGCACTTCGGCACCGACGAAAATCATTACACTGGAGCGAGGCGGAACGGTGACTTGTTCTTCTAGCACATTCAAGGCATGGTAACTGATGTCTGTATCCGGTGGTATCGCGTTGTGCGTTGAAAGCGTTATTGACTTGGACCTTAAATCGATGACTGCACCATGTTGGTTTAGAAAGTCCATGCCTAGGATGACGTCCCTGGAGCAGTGCTGCATGATTACGAAGCTCTCCGGGTAAGTGCGATTGTTAACCGTGACTCGCGCTGTGCAGATTCCAGCCGGCGTTATTAGGTGGCCTCCCGCTGTCCGGATATCAGGTCCTTGCCAGGCCGTCCTCACCTTCTTCAACTTGGCGGCGAACGGGCCACTGAAGACGGAATAGTCAGCTCCAGTGTCGACGAGAGCGGTGACGCTATGACCATCGATTACCACGTCTAAGTCGGTAGACCGTCGTCTGGCGTTGCGGTTAAGTCGTGGCGTCGGATCACGGCTACGTCGGCTTGCTTCGCTGCTGCTACGTCGCGTCGGTATGTCTTCTTTCGGCGGCGAAGTGTTGTCGTCAAGGCTCTTGCTAGGCGGTGTGCTGGTACCTCGTTGTGATGATGCGTGAGTTGTCGTCGTCGGTGGCGGCGGAGGATCGTCGGTATTGCGTCGTACAGCAACCGCACCTCCATCGGTTGCTGCCTTTAGTTTCCCGGATAGGGGCTCACGGACCGGCCCCGCGCTGGGCCAGTGTATGGTCGGCGCTGCGGCGACAGGTAACGTCCTGGTGACGGCGAGCGTGAGGGTCGTCGTGGTTGCCACTGGGCTCCGGCGAGGTAGTCAGCGATGTCGCGTGGTCGCTCGCCAAGCTGTGGACGTGGCGCGTTGACGGCGAACCCTCGTAGGCCCATCTCGCGGTATGGGCATCGGCTGTAGACATGGCCGACTTCCCCGCAGTGATAGCAGAGCGGGCGGTGGTCGGGGGCGCGCCAAATGTCCGTCCTCCGCTGGTAGCTGCGCTGGTCGACGGGCGGGCGTGCTGGCGGCGGCGGCGGTGGACGACGGAACTGCGGCGTTACGGGGCCCTGGCGCGAGCGCGGAGGGGGGCCTTGACGACGGGCGACGGCGGCGTAGGTCATCGCTTGCGGCTGTAGTTGAGGCGATGCCGGAACTTCTGGCACTTCCAGAGATCGCTGAACCTCTTCTTTAACTATGTCGGCGATTGAAGTCACCTGAGGCTGCGACCTTGGGAATAATTTCTGTAGTTCTTCCCGTACAACAGCTCTGATCGTCTCGTGCAGGTCGTCGGCGCCTAGAGCTTGAGCTTCGGCTTAGTTTGTCAGCGCACGGCGGTTGTATTGTCTGGCTCGCATTTCAAGCGTCTTCTCGATCGTTGTTGCCTCCGAAACAAATTCTGCCACAGTCTTGGGCGGGTTGCGCATCAATCCAGTGAATAGATGCTCTTTGACGCCCCGCATCAAGAACCTAACTTTCTTTTCTTCAGACATGTCGGGGTCGGCGTGGCGGAAGAGGCGAGTCATCTCCTCCGTGAAGATCGCGATGTTCTCGTTCGGCAATTGCACTCTGGTTTCATACGACACTCGTGAAGGTCCTCACGAAGTTCTCGCGAAATAGGTCCCAAGTCACCAGGGTGGTCTCTCTGTTCTCAAACCATGGCCGAGCAGCGTCATCCAACGAAAAATAGACATGGCGCAGCTTGTCATCGTCGCTCCATTTGTTGAATGTCGCGGTCCTCTCGTACGTCTCCAGCCATGTTTCAGGGTCTTCAGCTGATGATCCACGGAAGGTCGGTGGCTCCCGAGGTTGCTGCAGCAGGATGGGGGACGCTGGGGCTGCCATTGAGGTCGTTGACTTGGCCTTGATCGCTGTGGTCTTCTCGGGAAGAAGTCCGTATTCTGGCAAAAGACCTTGCTGCCTACGGCTAGCTCGCTGGTCCTTGGCGACGTTGGTCTCGTCCTCCGGTTTCGGGCTTGGGTCGCGGCTTTGCGGGGGCGTCCGTTGCATGGACACACCAGCACCTCCACCAGATGTCACGTAGTAGTGACGCTGAAGAAAACAGTCGTAAAACTGTGTACAACGAAACTGGTTGTTTATTGGGCGAACCTGTGCCCACAACAGGAAGGTACACTCAAAGCACAACGATAGCGGCGAACACAGTCGGCGATCGTCGAAAATCTGATCAGCGGCGAAACGCGTCGGCTTTTATACCTGAGTCATCGAAGGTTCTAGATTAATCCCTGATGCCCGCGTGTCTTCCAGAAAGTTCTAGACAATTCGCGTCAGTCATGCAATCAGATAACATAAGCGTCGGTGAAAACAGGCAATGGAAAGAAGCATCGATAACGTTCTAGAAACTTCCGATACAGGCGGGTCCTGCGCCGAGCGATAATGTTTAACATTTGTTAGCCGGTGGAAAGCGGCCACCGGTGAAAGATAAACATCTATACGTGTCAATATGCAAAATTTCTGGCATTATTCATCAGAACCGCAAGGTTTAAATTAGACTGGCACACGGAAAATTTGTACCTTACACATACGTGCTCAGCAAAGATAGCAAGGTGGCTAATTGCCAAAGTAATTAACTCATGTTTACGAACGAGCGTATTGAAAACTGCTGCTTGCCGATGGCCGCTTTCCACCGGTTAACTAATGTTAAACGTTATCGCTCGGCGCAGGACGCGCCTGTATCGGAAGTTTCTAGAACGTTATCGATGCTTCTTTCCGTTGCCTGTTTTCAGCGACGCTTATGTTATCTGATTGTATGAGCGACGCGAATTGTCTAGAACTTTCTGGAAGACACGCGCGTACCAGGGATTATTCTGGAACCTTCAATGACTCAGGTATAAAAGCCGACGCGTTTTTCCGCTGATCAGATTTTCGACGATCGCCGACTGTGTTCGCCGCTATCGTTGTGCTTTGAGTGTACCTTGCTTTTGTGGGCACAGGTTCGCCCAATAAACAACCAGTTTCGTCGTACATAGTTTTACGACTGTTTTCTTCAGCGTCACTACTACGTGACAATATTGTGGTTCTGGCACCTAAAACCCCAGATTTTCATTCATTTTAATTATGAACTCGCCTAAGATTTGGTTATTTTCAGCCCGTGAGACTTAGCACATCTATATTCATGATTTGTGTACTAACGCCAATGCGCATAAACGTAGACCAACCACAATTAGTGGGTCAAATGGGTTGCACCAAAGAAAATTATGTGCAAAGCTCCCGAGAATGCAGCTTTGCAGGCACGCTCGAAGATCGCAATATTTTAGTAGTGCCGAATCAGTCGATTCGAAGCGTGAGTGACTGTAACTCGACCGAATGCGCGCTACACAGTCACATCACCAAAGGCAAATGAAAAGAATAACGCAGGTGTGTCACGCAACAACACGAGTTGCGTTTCCGTAACAGCAAGGGCGCGATTTAGCACGAGAACGAAAGGGGCAATATTTCTCACGCAGGCATTGAATAAATCAATAAACAGGCGAAAGCAATTATTTCGGCTACGCAAGTTTGCCTGATCGCGTTCGTGATTGCCAACAATGCATGGTGGGCCTCTGGAAGCATGCAGCGCATATCGCCAAACGAGCGACAAGCCCTCAAGTCTTGGCATGCGCACAGCACCGCCTGTCGGGAGTAATTAATTCTCCTTAATGTTTAAAAATTAAATTATGGGGTTTTACGTGCCAAAAACCACGATATATGATGAAGAAAGCACCCCGTAGTGGGGGACTCCGGAATAATTTGGACCACCTTAATGTAGCACTATACCTCGCACGCGTGCCAGGATCACGGAGAAAAACACGAGAACGCGAGAAATAGTCATTCACAATGTGGAAAAAGCATTTTTTTACCTGTGAAATTACATACATCAACGTTTCATTTGACCCCAGGCAAGCTCACATGCAGTATACACCTTTTTTCAAGCGCGTCCCGCAAACGTGCCCATGCAAAGGACATTTCGGGGTAACAATTGTAAAAAATAAGGCGCTTTCATGCGGTATTCACTTTTTTTGTCGGCGAAATGCAGGCGTCGACGAAGCAGAATCCGCTTTCCGAGTCAAAGAAGCGACGCCGCGTACTCCAGGGTTAACGCATTGAAAATGGAGAGCGTGCTCTGCGAGTCTTGCAAATTAAAAAGAAAGGCGCAAACCGACTTGCCCGGGCGGCCTCTTCCCGCTGTGAAAGGCAGTGATGTACCTCGCAGAAGAATTCTCATTCCTATGCGCGAAAGTTCTCTATTTGCGACAAATTTCCCTCAATTATTCTAAAAAATTCAGAGCTCTTCCCCTATATACAGGGAGTAAGCGACGCTCCTCCCTTATGCCTTTTGCGTCACAAAATGCGCTTCACATAGCTTTGCGCCGGTTGTCATTGTCTTGCATGCCTAATCATGCGAATGGCAAATAAACTTCGCAGTTAGATATCTCAAAGCACGGATACGCTATATATAGAAGAATTCTGCCAAGCGGAACTCTGTAGAAACACGACTGCCTCTAATTCTTCGCATTAACGGTCGCATTGCTGCACACACAAGTGATCACTTGCTTGTTTTCTTGCTTGTTGAAAAATGCCATTGCCCTAAAGACACTGTTAAATCGCGCCGCCAATCAGTTCCACGCGTAAAACTTGACAGATTTAGAGAGCGCATTGCGTCGGTAGACTGGAGTTCTGTATACGACCATCTTACATCTGAGGGGGCATATCGCGAATTTCTTCGGCTTTTTCTTCCCATTTACGATGACTGCTTTCCAATAATTGATTTTAAACCATGCAAGAAAGCACGTAAGCCTTGGATGACCTCTCGCCTTATTAGACTAGTACGAATAAAGATAAACTATTCGCAAAATTTAATAATAACAGGCGACCAATTCACGTGTTTTAAATCATTACGCAACCAAGTCTGCTAGGACGTCCTACTACAACAACTTGTTTGAACTTTCAAAAAAAAAAAAAAAAAGATAAATCTGAACGCACTGTTACATCGTCATACACGTTTCGAAGCCATAACAGGTCTAAATATATATAGATTGTAATGAACTCACAGCTCAAGCATGGCAACTGCTTTTAACGAGTTCTTTTCTGCATGTGGTTGAAAGCCAGTATAACTCAGGAATCCTTAAATTCCTGGAGGATCGTTTACCTGAATCACTTTTTTTTGGAACCTACAGACGAGTGCGAGGTTTATTCTGTTTGTAAAAATTTACGGGATACGTCAAGCCTCGATTCATATTGCCACGGGGATGAGAGCAGCCAAACGGGATATGAAGTTACATTTACAAGACAGACAGGCGATATGGCAGAACACGACGCTGCTGTGATTCACCGTATTTCTGGCGCATTCTTCCATGCTCGGCGGATGCGTGCTTCAATGCACTGGAATAGCGCGTAACATAGAACCCCCGCCGTCGAGAGCGCCGTCGAGAGCGCCGGCGCTCTCGTGTCCGGCAACGTAAGGTCGGGAGACGTGTACGATATCAGTGGCGGACGCGGCAGATGATCGACTGTCCAATGGAGTGATCTCGTACTTGACGTCAGTGATCTGGTGTAGGACCTTGTAAGGCCCGGGGTAGCGGGAAAAAAGCGTTGACGACAGTGTTGCCAGGTTTGGCTATATATAGCCAAATTGGGCTACAGAAAAAAAAAGTTTTGGCGTCGACTTGGACGAGTTGGCTATATTTGGGCTACTGAAAATCTGCGACTTGGCTTTGTTTGGGCTACAAGTGGCGCCCTAATCCACGCTCCAGAGGTGAGTAGAAAGAAATCTCGAAGGCTGCGGCAGCGTAGTTGTGCGTGCGCGAAATGCCCCTCCCTCTCTGCACCGTTGTCTGAGCCGGTGGCTTTGATGCACTTACATCCCGCTTCACCGTCGGACAGCATCGGCATGAGCCTGGCAGTAGAGGGTTTTTCACAGTACACTGTACTAACACGGCTATTCTCAGAAAGGGAGAGCAACAAAATAGGGTCAGGCAAACGTGGCGCCGATATGAAAGAAGGAAAGAACGGGTAGATGACACGCTCCAGTGTGTTCACGCCATGGCTTCTGGGTGAAATATCGCGCGGCGCGCGAACTTTCGGCCTGCTCCACGTATCTCACGCTACGCTTTACTGCCATATTCCTTTTCTGCGAGATGAATTCTTGTTCGTGGTTATACATTCGAGATTAATTTTGATAGGTTGGACTTAAGATCGGATCCTCCTCGGAGAGGAGAATCGAACCATGGGGAAGTGGGCCAAGTATGCGAGAAAGCATAAAAAAGAATGGGAGCAAAACCCCAAATTCAAAGGCGGGTCCTGGTGCCCTTACTTCTAGATGGCTTGCCCGTGACGTCACAGATGGAGGTACTCATTGCGCTAATATTGAAACATGTTTGCCACGATAACATCAGTGCACCACGTCACTTGAACGTCGCCTACCATGTTAGCTTAGCAGGTGTGGTGTCACGCTGATGGCTCGAAGACGCGGGTTTGATTCCTTTCACGGGGGCCGCATTTCGATCGAGGCGAAATGCAGGAACACCCGTGTACTTAGATTTAGGTGCACTTTAAAGAACCCCAGATGGTCAAAATTAATCCGGAGCCCCCCACGGCGTCATGCCTCCCAGTCATATCATGGTTTTGGTGCGTAACACCCCGCAGATCAACATAGTTTGCTTTTTCACAGTAACCGGTTTTCACAGGATTACCACTTTTCTCGATTTGCCGTTTAGCTTTGCTCTTTGTGCGCGGTCACGGCTTTTACCATTTAGAGCGAGTTACGTTCGGCACGTGCTCGTCGCCGAGAACGACTGCGCGCTTCTTACACTGGTGTGCCGTTCTGAGCAGTAATATTTTAAAGCTTCGCTTACACCGATTCAGGCAGCGAGTGGCGCATCTGTTGTCTGCCACTTTTTTAACTCATGTTCTTGCCGTGCTAGAGACCTTATACATGGCAGCCAGGTTGATGTAAATGGACACTACATAGAGCATGTACCAGCTAATCCGGGCCCGGCTAATTGTAAAAAAAAAAACGAGAAAACAAGATAGCACGATGAGACAAATACCGCGAGATATCATAGCGCGAAAGTCTGGTTTTGGCTCATAAAAAAAAAGGAAGCCGTGGGCGCGTCACCTTCGAAGACCGCTGGACAACTGAACTTGTTCTACGCTTTTGCTATCCTGAACATTATTTTGAGTTCACGACAGCTAAACGCAGTTTGCAGTTAATATTACTGCAAATAAATAAAAATAATCACTTAGTACTATCTGTCATAAAATAAAATCACTGCGATTTTCCCCTCTGCAGTGATTCGCTGGAACTTGAGAGCTTCCGGGGCCAACCAAAAAGTGTTCTGTGTGCAAGCATCATGTCGCTATTGCTGAGGTCAAGGGTCGACGGCCACGGTGGCACGGACATTTTGTTGCGACGAAAAAAGGATTGCCGTAGTCGAATGTGAAAATGTTTACACAGATAAAACTACAAATATAGATGGCTACATTTGGCTACGAAATTTTTATGCTCTGTTTTGGGTTTGGCTACATTTGGGTTACAATTTCTCTACCTTTGGGCTACGCCGCTTCGTCCGACCTGGCAACACTGGTTGACGACACGCCAACGTGGCGGCAAGACTATAGAGGCTAGAAGGGTTCTCTATATAGCAAGACGTCCAGAGGAGGACAAAAGAGCCCGGAGACTAATGAACTACTCTGTGATGGCTATCGTAGCGGGCCTTTGGGGACAGCTGAGAGGCATAAAGACGATCCCTTGCAATCTGGCGAGCCGTTGCAGCCCGAGAAGCTGCATCGCGGGCGTAGTCGGTAACAGGGTGCGCAGGTGATGGTAAACGAGTCTCGAAGGGCAATGTGGGATGGCGGCCAAACAAGAGATAAAAGGGGGGAAAGGCCAGCGGTGTCATGGCGTGACGAGTTGTAGGCAAATGTCACATAAGGCAAGGTGCTGTCCCAATCATGGTGGTCTGAGGAAACGTACATGGAGAGCATTGTGGTCAGCGTGCGGTTGAGGCGCTCGGTAAGCCCGTTGGCTTGCGGATGGTAGGCAGTGGTTAGCTTGTGACAGATGGAACGCAAACGAAGAATGTCGTCGACGACTTTGTACAGAAATGAGCGGCCACGGTAGGTCAGCAGCTGTCGAGGAGCGCCGTGGTGAAAAATAATGTCGTTAAGGTGAAATTCCGCCACGTCAGTGGCACAGCTTGTCGGCAGTGCCCGCGTGATAGCGTATCGTATCGCGTTGTCTGCAGCTACGGCAATCAACTTGCTCCCAGTCAGAGATGTTGGGAATGGCCCGATAAGATCAAGGCCGACGCGGTAGAACGGGACACCGGGAATGTCGATGGGCTGAAGAGGGCCGGCTGGCGACAAGGATGGATGCTTGTGGCGCTGGCAGGACTCACAAGCAGCAACGTATCGGCGCACAGAGCCGTGGAGGCCTGGCCAGAAGAACCGACGCCGAACGCGATCGTACGTGCGAGTTGCTCCGAGATGTCCAGCGGTTGGGGCATCATGAAGCTGTTCGAGGACAATGGAACGGAGTGTTTATGTAGAAGTTCTCGGCCATCGGTGCTGGTGTTGCGTCTGTATAAGATGCCGTCACGAAACACGAATAATTGTAGGGACGGGGCAGAGTGACGAGAACATAGACGGTGGACGGCATCGCTGAGCTGTTCGCTGCGTATGTCCGATAAATCGGATATCGCGAAGACACATGCGTCCGAATCGTGCGCTGACAAGTCGGGAGCATCCACTGGAGGACGGGATAGGCAGTCCGCATCCTGGTGCAGTCTGCCAGACTTGTAAGTGACGTCAAATATGTATTCTTGCAGTTTCAGTGCCCAGCGACCAAGTCGACCAGTCGGATCTTTGAGGGAAGACAACCAGCAAAGCGCATGGTGCTCTGTGATGACCGAAAATGTGTGGCCAAACAAGTATGGTCGAAACTTTCCGACAGCCTAAACTAGTGCGAGGCACTCGCGCTCAGTGATCAAAAATTTTTACTCTGAAGAGGAAAGAAGGCGACTGGCATAGGCGATGACGCGGTCGCGTCCTTGTTGCTGCTGGACGAGAACAGCGTCGATGCCATGTCCACTGGCGTCGGTGCGAAGTTCAGTGGGGGCTGACGGGTCGAAATGGGCCAAGATGGGTGGTGACGTAAGTAACGTCGTGAGCGTGTGAAACGCAGTGGCCTGTTCAGGACCCCAAGAAAATGATGTTTCCTTCTTCGAGAGTTGCGTGAGTGGACGGGCAACGTCGGCGAAGTTCTTGACAAAACGTCAAAAATAGGAACACAAGCTGAAAAAGCTCCGTACGTCTTTAGAGAAACGTGGCATAGGGAAGTCTTTGACAACGCAAATTTTTTCTGGGTCAGGTTGCACGCCTTCAGCACTCACAAGGTGGCCGAGCATAGTGATTTCGCGACGGTCAAAACGGCATTTGGCAGAGTTGAGCCGAAGGCCTGCTCGCCTGAAAACTTCAAGAACTGCCGACAAGCGGCTAAGGTGGCTGTCAAATGTCGGTGAGAACACGATGACATCGTCAAGGTAAGAGAGGCAAGTTGAACATTTGTATCCACTGAGGAGGGAGTCCATCATCCTTTGATATGTGGCTGGGGCATTACACAGTCCAAAGGGCATTACCTTAAACTATAGTAAAGTCCATCGGGCGCTACAAATGCGGTCTTTTCACGGTCTTGATCATCGACGGATATCTGCCAGTAGTCTGACCTCAGGTCGATAGAAGAGAAGTAGGCAGAGCCGTGTAGACAGTCGAGAGCGTCATCGATCCGCGGCAAAGGGTAGACGTCCTTGCGCGTTACCTTGTTTAAGTGGCGGTAGTCGATGCAGAAGCGCCAGCTGCCATCTTTCTTCTTCACTAGGACGACCGGTGATGCCCATGGACTGCATGAAGGTTCAATGAGGTCCTTGGTGAGCATCTTGTCGACTTCACGCTGTATCACTTCTCGCTCGGCATGGGACACGCGATAGGGACGTCGTCTAATCGGGCTGGCGTCCCCAGTATTGATCTTATGAGTGACCACAGATGTCTGTCCCAAAGGACGGTCATTGAAGTCAAATATGTCGCGGTAGGACTTCAATATGCGCCGCATATCGGCTGTCTGTGCAGGAAGGAGGTGAGACGCAATCATCTTGTCAATATCACCATCGACAAGATTATGCGAGGAAGAGGAAGGGGCAGAGGACAAAGAAGCGTCGATGACGAATGCAGAAACGGCACACTCATCGATAGAAGAGATGTGGGCTAGAGTCATGCCGCATGGGATAAGTTGCGTGCACCAGCTAAAGTTCAATATGGGTAGAGACGTTCGATTATCCGTAACTATAATAAGGGTGTGAGGAAGAGCGACGTTTTTGGCGAATAAGACGTCGACGATCGGGGTCAAGATGGAATCGCCATCGGGAATGGGAAAAAAACACCGCATATCCACGGGGTGAATGGTGATGAGTGGGCGAAGCTCCGGAGGGAATCATCGGTAAACCGTGAATCTTCCGTGTAATTCGCCCAGTCTCGCCGCACTAAATCGAACGATTGACTTCCACCAATGACACGCGCCATATGTGACGTCATTCCTATTTTATAACAGCGCCCTTCATTATAACTGCACCATCTCCCGCTTAAGGGCACGCTAGCACAAACGCGTTAGAAACGTGCAGTACTCTCTAGTAAGGGGGAGAGGCCACAGCGTCTTACGCAGCCGTTTGCCGGAATGTGCACCACGTTTGCCGACGCCATCACATGACAGCTGAGAGAGTATAACCCCTGTATTCATAAACGCTCCTCGACTTGAACTTGACTTGCCACCGCCTTCAACGCGTTTCGAACGCGCTGCCCAAGGCGGTGGCAAGTCAAGTTCAAGTCGAGGAGCGTTTATGAATACGGGGGTAAGGCGGAGAGGCCACAGCGTCTTACACCAGCTTCTTACACGGGCCGTAACTCGCTAGCACAAACGCGTTAGAAACGCGCAGTCTTTCGTTAATGTTGGGTATTTATTGTCATCGTGGTGCGTGTGTCCATGTGCGCTTCGTGGCGTAGTGGTTGGTGGTGGTTAAAACTTATTTATTGTCCTTAAAATTGCTGCGAAGAGACTCCGGCTAGTCGGAGGTTCTTGGCTTGCGGTGGGGGGCCCTCAGTCCAGGGCTCCGCTTGCGGCTGCCGTTCTGCGGGCCCGGTCAATCAGACTTAGCTGATCGTCCAGGCTCTCGCTGGCCAGCAGCTCTTCCCATCGCTCCGCTGTGGGGTGTTGTATGGGGGGTACGGCAGTGATAGCCTGACATGCCCACGTGACATGATATAAGGTTGCTTTATCTGAGCACCATGGGCAGCGAGAAGGGTATGCCGTAGGATGTATTTTACTGAGGATATGCAAATTGGGATACATGCCAGTTTGGATTTGTCTCCAACTGACCGATTCCTCTTTATTTAGTGTTCGGTGTGTATTTAGTGGCAACGCGGCCTCCTCATAAAAGTTGTCGAGACATCAAATACTTGAATAATAACTGCATTGCCATTGCCAATGCCATTGTATATTAGGTGCTGAAAACGAATTATTTAACGCTACGCACAGTCAAGACAAGTAAATTATGTGTTTGTTTCATAAAAGAATAGCTTCGAATGTCCCAAAAATTGTGGCAGTAATAGCTGATATCAATGCTTCCGCGTTTTTTTTTTTCTGGTCTATCTAATAAGCAAAGAAAATATCACGTGAACTTTAGAACCATATCAGTTCGAAACCAGCAAAGCAGTGCATGCAGCTGGTATGAAAAACGTAAAGGCCATAAAATGAACAAGTTTACAAATATTTTGATGAATCTTTGTCATTTAACAACCTCGTTTACATTTTTGTACATATGCAACGGTCAGGGAAAAACCTCAATGACGCTGTCCTTCGTTGCAATGGATTGCTCAGCAGCAGATGTTACCGGTCGTATATTGTAATTGCACCGAAATTATAGTTGCAACAACGAGTACATATAAAAAGCAGAAGTTCCGCAAAATATACATTAGAAATGCGAAGATAGAATGGACTATACAAATGGCAAGATAAACGGCAAGAAAGTGTCGCGTGAAACCAAGTTCGCTGCTTGTATACACAAAACCTCGCAACAAGATATTTAAATATACGTATAAGTCTGCAATAAATCTAGTATCTAAGGAAACGTCATTGTATATAATGCGTCAAACAAGACAAATAAACATGTTGCGCAGTCACAGATAGTAAACTTCACGCATACGAGTATAAAGACAGACGATCCCAACCTTTAATAATAAAATTCTGATTCTGATTCTGATCCAGACAAGAACAAAACTATGATCTCAGAAATTTTGATATGCATTTGGGCCATGCTGCGATCGCGACAGCACCATGTGGCTAGAATAAGAGAATAAGAATGCAGAAATCAATACGAAAATGCTTATTTTAACTGCCTGCACAGCGGCAACAATTATTCTGCACCCAAAGTCAAAGAAGGCTATTGCTTCGTTTAAAAAAAGAAGTAAATCCATGTAGCTAAAAGGGAAAGAAAAGGACAAACGAAAGCCACAGATGATGCGGCAAGTTGATTTACCCAACATCCGAGTGCGTTTTTGGGAAACGCCGCGTGTGCCGGGCTTTCAATGAGCAAGGTTTGTCAAAATTGGTTATTGATGTCCCCGTAATTTTTGTATTCCCAGGATAATTTTGATTATCATGCTAACTGTTACAACAAACGGTGAAAATTTCTGTGGTTTTAAAAGCTAATGAACAGTCATATGTTTTCATAATTACGAGCTTATATAGGAACGTGAAGGAACAGATATTTTTACAGGCATTGATTTTTGCTGCTTCGCTATCTAAACGATAAACTTTACTCGGCGGGGAGGTTTAGTGAAGCGTTCAGTAACTTCGGACACGTTGATGGCGACGTCTCTGTCGGCGTATAGAAGCGCCAGCATAACCATGCGTTCCTCATTGTATAAAGCGCAAGTGGTTTTTTTAGTAATCTCATGTTTGAAAATCTCCCTGCGCTGGCAGTGGCACTGGAAGGGAAACTAGAATATGCAGCAGTTTGTACTAGAGCACTGCACGGGCCGATTTTTTCAGCCCCGACCCGGCCCGGGCCCGTTTTTACGTTGGGCTGCCCACCCGAGCCCGAACAAAACTTTCATGGCGAGACCCGGGCCCGGCCCGGGCCCGGAAATAATCTACGTTACCCGCCCGGCCTGGCCCACCACCCCTTAACCTCAGGCCCGAACCCGGCCCGATACCGAAAAATACATGTTTGTCAGAGTTGAGACGCCCGAGAATAACTCGCTGCACGTTACATGCACACCACCAGAAAGCCCGAGCCCGGCCCGGGCCCGGGTCAAAAAGCACACGCCGTGCCCGAGCCCGGCCCGAGCCCGTGAAAAAACTGCTCTACCCGGCCCGAGCCCGTGCAGTGCTCTAGTTTGTACACATGTACATATAACCTGCAGTCTCCATGAGAGAGGGCATCTATTCCTGTGCTGAAACCTAAAAACACTTCGATATCGTTTCCTCAGCACCACGCTCGACAAGGTAGACAGCCGTCCTCTTACGGAAGCCACAATTCTTGGTCCCTGGTCCCAGCCGACGTCGGAACGAACTGCTTTAAAAGCGCTATTACGCTTTTTAAAAGAAACAGGACTTAGTGAAAAACTATAGAATGTGCGGACTGATACGTTTCTTTTCGTTTTCTTTTTAATCTTCTTTTGTTTTCTAATATTTTCTGCCCTTACCCCATCTCCCTGTGCAGAGTAGCCAATCGGACACTTAACCTGATTAACCTCTCTGCCTTTCACCTCTTATTTTCCTTCCTTCCTTCCTTCGATATCGTTGACATCCTTGTTTACGTACCTTGCACAAACAGTAAGCTGTTCGATTCCAGCAATATCTGTCGTTTCGTCAGCAAGTACGGAGAAGCAGCCTGCAGCGTTCACTTTTGCATCTAGGCTTTCTTTGATAATTTCACCACACATTTCTATAATTTGGTTTTGTACGTCTGGTTTAAATACGAGGCATTACTGGGGCAACTTTCCAAATGGTTCTTCAGATGTGTATCTCCACAATCAGCTCGCATGCGAAGAAGCGTTCTGGAAATACCAGTATTTTCAGCGGGGGCTTTACTTAAATCAATAGGACCAGTGTCCCTATCGCCACGGAGAGCAAGACCTTGCCGCCCGCAAAAAAGAACTGTCTCAAATTAAATAGGCCGTTGAGTTTCTTCTGTTTTCTCTTATTTTACTTTGCCTGCCCTGGTCCAGCTTATCGATGACATTGGACGCGCTTTCTGAAAATGTTTGGAGAAAATTATCAGATGCCAGCTGACAGTCACGGTGATATTTAATATTTTCCTGTGCGTGGAAGATTGCGAGCGCGTGCTTCCATTTCTGGAACGGCTTAGACACGCACGTTCGAGTGCGTGCATGTTGGCCCAAGTTTATAAAAACACTAAACCCAGAAAGTTCCAGAATTAAAAATCAGAAGCACGCCTTTGGAAACGTCAGTGCACTTTCGCGTCAAAAGTGTATGAGAACTTTATACTCATCAAGTTTCGGAATTGAAATCTATGCGCTCCGTAGATTCCGGTGCCGCTGCGAGATGCCGCGACGCGCCCGCTCGCTAGCGAAAATCCCTTGAAACTTTGTGCTCGGCTGGGGCTCCTTACGTTATGTGACTCCAGGTGCATGTACGTTTCCACGAAATCGAACCCGAGTTCGCAATTTTCGCGCCGAAATGTCTTTTCGAGTGTCAAAAAGACATTGTAGACAAAATCCACAATAATTTCCGGCGCCGGTGGTTGTTTTGGTCGGCGGTGCATGACAGCACGAAAAAATTTCGGGGGGGGGGGGGGGGGCTGAGGCCCCCTCAGCCCCCCCCCCCCCCCCCCCTGGCTACGCGCCTGCCCGGAGTATCATTCGGGCAACCTGCAGCGTGGTAGTGCGGAGGATAGTGAGGGTGTGATTCACATGGCGGTTTAACTGGATCCACATTCCCAATATACGGATGGTGGTTTTCTCTGGGATTTGTTGGCCGGCGACAACGACGCGCAGGCTGTAGCCTGGGTCCTTCTGCGCCGATTGGGGGGGCTTGTGTTGCCAGATTCTCAGGAACTCAGACTTCTCGGTTGCACAGGTCAGGCCACGTGCCTGTACGTATTGTTCGACGCAGGTGGCTGCTTTCTGCAAGTTATGTTCTTTTTCTCCAAGGGACCCCCGCGTAGCCCAGATTGTGATGTCATCCGCGTACATTGCGTGATGGATACCATCAATGCGATGGAGTTCGTGCGCAAGACCAACCATGGCTACGTTGAACAGTAGCGGGAGATCACTGATCCCTGTGGGGTGCCCTTGTTCGGAACCTTGATGATGTTTGAGCGGATTGAACCGAGACCGACCGTGGCGGTGCGGTCCGACAGGAATGCCTGAACATAGCTGTAGGTGCGCTGTCCGCAGTGAAGGGCAGCGAGGCCGTCGAGAATGGCTTGATGGCTCACATTATCAAAGGCGCCCTTGATGTCCAAGGCCAGAATGATATTTTCTCCTTGCTTTGGGGCAGTGTCAATGACTTCTTCCTTTAGTTGAAGCAGTACATCCTGGGTTGAAAGATGTGCCCGGAACCCGTACATTGAATGCGGGAGAAGGTCAGTGTCCTCGAGATAGTTTTGCAGGCGGCTAGTGATGACGCGTTCGAAGAGTTTGCCGAGGCAGGAAGTGAGTGATATTGGTCGAAGGTTCTCGATCTGGAGCTTCTTACCCGGCTTCGCTATCATCATCACCTCTGCGTGCTTCCACTCGGGGGGGAGCGTGCCACATTGCCAATGGTCGTTTAGGAAGTTCGTGAGTTCTTGTACGGCGGTGTCGTTGAGATTCCTGATAAGAGAGTATGTGATTTTATCCGCCCCCGCTGCTGTGTTGCGGGTGCTGCTGCGAATGGCAGCATTAACTTCGTCCAACGTTATCGGTCGGTCCAGGGTGTGGTTTGCATAACCTTGATACCTCGCCCGATAGGGAGGCGGGTGATAATCACCATAGCATTTGCGCTGTACTTGAGCAAGCAGCTCGTCGTCCGTGCCTTCAAAGGCGTGTATGAGGCACTGGACTGATTTGTTTGTCTCATTTTTTGTTCGAGTAGGGTCAATCAAGGCTCGTAGAACGTGCCACGTGCGGGCCGTACCCAGTGAGCCTCGAAGCGAGTCGCTGAACTGGGCCCAGTTAATTCATGCCAGTTGCTCCGCATACTGCTCAGCCTCGAGGGTGAGAGCTGCGATCTTGAGCTTGAGACGTCGGTTATGTTTTCGGGTCTTCCATCTGCGGATGAGGCTTCTTCTGGCTTCCCACAGGTGCAGGAGATGGCCGTCCACTTCTGGGAGTTGAGATGTTCTTTTCATGACGGTGGTGCAACGGTCCCGAATTTCTTTAATTTGCCCGCACCAGTCAGTGAGGTTTGCAAGGTTGCCAATTGAATTCTCGCTCTCGCGACGGAAGACGTCCCAGTTTGTGATGCGGGCTTGTCCAATGGAGCGACGCATCGCACTCTCCGTAATTTGTGTACGGAGAATGCAGTGGTCACTACCCAAGGATTCCTGCAAGTTGTCCCAATTATAGTTTGCAACACCACGGGCGAAGGTGAGATAGGGACAAGTGTCCCTTCATACGCTGTTGCCGATCCGGGTAGGGTTTGCTGGATCCGTAAGCAGTTCGAGTTGGAATTTTTCGGTGGCAGCTGCAAGTTGTTTGCCTTTGACATCCGAATGATTGTATCCCCAGCGTTCGTCGAGAGCGTTGAAGTCCCCGAGGAGTACGAGTTCCTTCCCCTGGGCTAATTTGCAGGCACCCTGAACGAGAGCGTGGAAGTCGGTGGATTTTTGTTTCGGGGGACTATATACATTGATGATTATGATGCTTCGCCTCTCGGCCTTCTTTTTGCGCCTGAGAAGTAGCTCCCCTATCACATGGTCGATGTTGGTGTCTGGGATGTTGTCAAGACCAATTGCAGTTAATGCTTTGTTAATCAGGACGGCCGCTCTGCCTTCTGTCGGGCTATCGTAGGACTCATAGCCTGGGAGTATGGGTGATGTGCCAGGTTCTTGTAGCGCTATGACATCTGGTTGAGCAAGGTGTGTGTTAATGTATTGTTGGAGGAGGCTCCGCTTTTTGCGGAAGCCGTGGCAGTTCCATTGCCAGATTTCTAATGGTTCGCCAATGGGTGGGGTTGTACTGCCCATTTGTGGGGAGGTGTGGTTGTCGGAGTGTTGGCTTGCGAGGCCGATGTGAGGCCGAGGTCAGCGTGTGTCAACGCCGGTGTAGAGTTCAGGGGCAAGCGATTCCAAGCTTAGTCTGAGAGGGACTTGGTCTTCCGTGGTGCGGGAGCTGCGGGTGGCCCTCTTCCTTCGTATATTACCGCCTGTTTCGGCAATTTGGGTGTCGAGGCGTGTCTCGAGGGAGTCAAGGCGGGCTCCGAACTTTGTGAGGTGTTGTGTGAAGACGATACTGAATTGTTGGGAGAGTTGTTGGGAGAGCGCAGACAGCATTCGCGTGTGACTGCGGAGTCCGTCGGGGTGGGAAGCTAGGGCGGAATCTTAGGGGTTGCCTGTCTGTTGGGGTTGTTTTGTGAGTGGCATTCGGTGGATTCCGGTGGCGATCCAATGCGCGCCATTAGGGCGTGGAGTTGAGCGCTGTCCTTAGCTTGACGCGCCCTGGTAGCCAGCTCCTGTTTGAGCTTGAAATTTTGTGCGAGAAGGTGTTCGTACGCGGGGGACTGAGTGTTGGGCGGAGCGATGGGTGTCGCCCCTACTGCTGGCCAACTCACCTTGGTATCGGTGCCGGTTGAAGAAGTGGAATTGTGCTTCTCGGCAGACTTGCGAGAGGCCTGCTGGGGCTGTTGGCGTGTGGGTTGCTGCTGTTGCCCTTTGGTCTTCCGGTCCTGGTTCTGCGGCTGTTGCTGCTGGCCAGGTCCTGCAGGGGGTAGAGGAGGGAAAGACTGCGACCGCGAGTGAGAGAGGCTGCGCGAAGTCTCCCCCTCCTTGCTGAACCACCTGCGTTTGGGATTGGGTGGGTTGCGCTGAGGGTTGCGCCCACGGGGTTGGGTGGGTGGGGTGGGCCGTGGCCGCAGGGTCTTCAGTCTCTGTGAGCACTCTTTGGCGCCCGTCAGGTGGCCTTCCCCACATACTTGGCATTTGGGAGCACAGGGGTGACCATCCACAGGGTCGAGGGTACCGCACTGCCGACACACTCGAGCGTTCGGCGTAGGACACACGTCTGATCGGTGCCCCGGTTGTAGGCAGACTTGGCAGTCTTGCCGCGTTGGCTTGTAAGGGTGGCAGGCTACCTCCCCCCCCCCCCCGTAATACAGTACATAGCGGGGGATGAGGGGGCCCTCGAAGGTGATCAAAGCGGATTTAGTAGCACCAAGCATCCGCGCACTGTGCACTCTCACCCCCTGCGTGCGCACGCGGAGGTTGGCAGTGAGTTCTTCAGGAGTAGTGCCGGGGTCTATGCCATGGATGACTCCACGCAACGTGTCTTCGGGGGCCGCCACGTAAGTGTTGAATTCGTGGGCACTCCCCCCCAGTGTCAGGGTGATGATCCGGCGGAGAACTTGGGCGGCGTCAACATGTGGCGTGCTGGCAATAATAATGTTCGATCCGGCGCGGGTGCGGATGATGAAGTGGTCACCTGTGCAATGTTGTTGAGAATCGCCCGCCACCACAACGGCTCGGGAGATTTGGTGTGTCGTGAAGTTCCGAATGGCCAGACCCTTTTTCGGCCGCATGATGATTTTTAGGTCTGTGTGGAGCGGCGGCAGCTTCCGTCGTAACTGGCGCGGCTCCTTCACATGTTGTGTTGTTCGCGCCGACGCAGCGCAGGCCGCGTCTTTCGACGCAGCGGGAGCGTTCTCCGCCGAGGCAGCCCCGGCGACGGTGTGACTGGGAGGAACGCTTGCAGGACCGGCTGCCTGCATTGTTTCCGCCCGAGCTTGGTCGAACTTTTTCTGGCGTTGGCGTTGACCCCCCCCCCCCCCCCCCCGACGGGAAATCGCCAGTTTCCAGTTCGCATCGGTGTCAGTCACCGGCCCCCACGGTGCAGACGAGGTGGGCTGAAGTACTGGGGCCTCGTCGTCGCTTGCCGAGGTGAGCTCGTCGAGGTCGAGGATGTCCGTGGGGCCCAGGGGCTCGGAGGGGTCGACCGCAGGTTGCAGGCATGGGGTGGTGGTCGTGTCGGTAATCAGTGTGATGGGAGCGTCCATATTGGTGGTGGAGGGTGCCGCGTCGCCAGACTGGTTGCCCGTACTCGCCGACGCGAACTAGGTCCACCCTTAGGCCTAGCGGGCCAACGCCCGCTTCGGATCTTCTCGAGCCGATAAAAAAAATGTGGTTGATCCCTCTTATATAGGAATCGGTATAGAACACGAAAGTGAAACGTGTCTTCACAGAAGTAGTGTAATGTTTATTGCACATTGATATATAATGTCTATTGGTGTTTTGTGGCTAAAGCGCCCTTAGGCGTTGATGCACCCACGCTGACGCCTGGTGGCACGTCTCCTCCATCACGACTACCAACGTCGATGACCATGAGCAACCGTCGTGCATATGGAAGCTGCACTACGCTGCACACGCTAGCACAACGCGAAAGACGAAGCACGTAACTGACACACTAATACAACGCGCAAGACAAAGCACGTAACTGAATCGTCACCGAGTCAAATCAGCGCGTACAGCGCGTCGTAATTGCAGCCTCCGCGATCAACTTCAGAAACATTTTCAGAGCTAATTGCGGAGGCCACGCTCCGCTGTGCTGAGTACGGTGAACGCCACCTAGGTGGCGTTGGTAGTGCTTCTTGATGCCAGCGTCCCTTCGAATGCTGGCATCGAGGCGTCGTAGTACTGAGACCACCGAAGCGTTCACTGTCGGTGCGCGTTAAGGCCGGAATACATGGAGCGAATAACCGGCGTCCGAGCGAAGAACTTCGTCGGGCGGCGAACGTCCGACGGCCGGCGTCAAGAAATTTGCCGTCCGCAGCCGATCTGCCTGTCCAAACATTTTCGTCGGGCGAACGCCGCCGCCGGAAGCGTCTAGCGCGCAGCGGTGGACGACAGCCAATCAGGAGGCACTAGTTCCGGTCGCAATGCATGCTGGTGTATCGCGCGCGCGCGCCTTTTCGCGTCGTCTGCAATCGCGTTGGTGTTGCCGTGTCTGCATGTCTCTGCACCGATTGAGTAGTTCCTAGTATGATCTCTCAGGAATCGCGTTGTATTTGTACATCCCATATCCGCTGATCTGCGAGGAAACAGACAAGCAGTGCAAGCTCTCTACAACAACCTTCAACAGAAATCTTCTGATCTCAGAGGCCACATGCTGTCGTCATGCCTATCTCCCGACTTCCCCGATAGATGGCGTTGGCATCGGATATTTCTTTCGCTAGGCTTAGACGCGTTCGAAACGAGAAGCGATCTCGAAAACTACTCAAGGTTATCCATAATACTCTGTCGTCGAAGCGGCCTGAGACTAAGCGAAAGCCGTTTACGCAGTCATTTGCTTCCAACTAAGTGAATTCTACAAGGACAACGCCAAATTCAGTTCGAAGCGGGCGGCCGGGACCGCCGCCAACACGGCGGCCAACGCGCGGCGGCGTTCGCCGCATGTATTGCAACACAGCAAACATCCTGCGTCGTGTCGCCGCGTCGTTACTTGACGCGTGAAGTTCGTCGAGAAAGTTCGCTCCATGTATCCCGGGCTTTAGTGTCATAATGCAGTACTTCTCTTTTCTGCTCATAGGCGGCGGCACCGCCCCGAGCAAGAGCGCGGGTACACGGAGGAGTGTTAGATATATAAGGCGCGTCTGTGTAGCTCTCTTCGAATGCGTTTGTGGCGCAATGGGTTAAACGCTCGGCCATCTATCGTCGCGGACCGAGAGGTCGTGGGTTCGATTCCCAAATTTTGCATGTTTGTGGAACTTTTTCTTCTGGTTTCTTTCTTTGTATTATGTTCTATGACGTATTTCCGTGACGGAAATACGTCAGTGAAGTCTTGGTGGACCCCGGAATAAAACACTTTCGTGTTAAAAAAAAAATGTCCTACCGGCTCGGGAAAGATGTCCGGGTGTTCCGGATCGTGAGTTCTTGGTGGTCCGACGCAATGTCGGTGACGATCTCGAGGTAATCCGGTCAGTGAGAGCACATGTTCGGCCATAGCCTCCTCTATAAAGTATAGAGGAGGCGATTATATAGGAGGCTATGAGGAGGCTATGGTTCGGCGGAGCTCAAGCGACGCACATCTGCTCGCTCCGAACCTCGTGGCGTAGTGGTTAGCGCCACGCGTTCGGAAGCGAGAGGTCCCTGGTTCGATTCCGCGCTACGGACACAACTTTCGGAATTTTTTTTCATAAAAGTAGACGTGACTACCTACTACGACGACTACTACTACAGAGGAGGGACAGACCCACACCCTAAGGAGCTTCGCCCCTAAAAAAGACTGCAAGCTCACATATCGAACGGCTTGAGGAGGTAGACGAACGTAATCCACTGAGCACAAGCGTGGTTGTCGTGTAGTAGGAGCGTCATGGTAGCACGGTAGGTCTAGCTCACGGAGGAAGATTATTTAGGAGTAGAAACTCCCGTTAGCGTGGGCGCTCGCGTGCGACCAGATAACATCACATTAGTATGCTCCGACGGGGGCGCATGCAGTGGCGCATCATGCAAGTAGCAGCGAAAAAAAAAAATTCAGAAGCCCGGCGGGCTGCTCGGGCGCGTTCTCTTCGACGGCGCCCGTGTCTCCCGCAGACGCCAAGCAGACGACACGGGCGTTCGGCGTTCACTTCAGCGTGCACGCCGTAACGTTGTCTTTGTGGGCCTTTAAGTCAAACAGCAACTGCTCTTGTCGGTGTCTGTTCGAGGGCCGTAATTCTAATAGCGCTGATACGTGCAGTGTACCCTTGCTAGCCTAAGATGGGACGCAGGTGGGACGCGTGAGTGCCAGTTTTGCCAACCATTTTTTGGGGAAATACCCTACGTCATAGTCAAAATTACCCTACTTTACCCTATACAATTTTTTTATTACCCTACATTTCACCCTACGCTTAAAATAGCATAGTACAATAATAATAAGTTCCAGACTATACTTCACAATTCGACGTGATAGATCTGCGGTGGCGATAAAGTTGGTAGCGACTGTAATCGAAATAATCTGAAAAAAAAAAAACGCATATCAAAAGCGAGCGTACGCGCCTTAGCACACATCGTCTCCCAGAAGTGGAAGGGAGCGAGAGAGAGAGATTAAAGTCTTTATTGAGCAAATTATTGTGGTATGGCTTGCTAGTCCGGTGTAGGTTGTTGTGTTGAATATAGGAAAAGGGCATAACAAAAACAAAATGTAGCAAATCAAAGTAAGCAAAGCAATGCCACAAGATCGGCGCTCCGCGCAGTGCCGTCGCAGACAGCTGCGATTCTAACGGCTCCTAAAGTGTATATAGGAAAATAATTGAGAGGTGGGCGAGGTGGGTTGGTTTCATGATGTAAAAGACAGCGCAAGCAAAGCAGGGATAAAGTGAAGAACAACACAATAAAATGCAGTTGCGAGTTCAGCGCCCGTCTTTATCTTTCTGAAGAAAAAACAACAATGCTATAGCACAGAGATATGTGAAGTCTGATCCTTCGGCTCTGCCCTATGCTGGTGAGATGTGATTTAAAGCAGCTCCTATTTTATTCAAAGAAATATTTAGTTTTCGGATCTGTGTCGAGAATAGCACTGTTGGAGTTGTTGTGTCGATCGACTAGTTTTTAAAATCACTCAACTGTTCATTTTTGCTGATCGCTGACGAGCAAGAAGTTCTTTCTGGGGTTTTACGTGCCAAAACCAGTTCTGATTATGAGGCATGCTGTAGTGGAGGGCTCCGGATTAATTTTGACCACTTGGGGTGCTTTAGCGTGCACTACAACGCTAGCACACGGGCGTTCTTGCAAAAAGTGGAAATTACCCTACGCTTGATAAGAAAAGCGCATTACCGCCCTACTACCCTACGCTGCGCGAGAAATTTCGGAAACACCCTACAAGTAGGGTAATTACCCTACAGTTGGCAACACTGGTGAGTGCCCTCAGTAGAACTTGTGAGTCGCGCGGCCGCGAACGGGAGCACTGGAGCAACACACGTGACCGGTTGCCTTGGCAACCAAGACGGCGATAATTTCTTTCTCAGCCGCCAGGTGCCGTCAGCATGACAGTGGCTCCGCGGGCTTGTGACATTTTCTGGTCGCCGCAACTTGCGGACTTTCCACTCCTAAAGGTTTCTTGCTCCGTGGTCTAGCTGAAGCAAGCCGGTTCCACAGTCAATAAGGGCACAATGGGCAGACAGAAAATCCATACCGAGGATGAGGCCATGGGAGCATTTCTCGAGCAGGCACGTAGTACGCTTGTGGATCGGTCAGCAACACTTATTCGCGCAGAGCACATCCTTAGCACGGGAAACGTTCCGCCATCGGCGACACGAATGAGCGGTACTGTGAGTGGTGTTAGGACCTTCTTAAGGCGGCGACGAAGCTCCGAATTCATCACTGATATCTGGGCCCCAGTATCCACTAGAGCAACAACGTACATGTGCGTCATCCAGTTTAACGTCTATCAGGTTCCGTCTGTTCTGCAGTGTGGTCAGAGGATTTGGCAGGCGGGTCGTCGATGCGGCATCACCTCTGGGAGCTGCATCTAGTTTTCCCGGGGGAGTCGTTTAATCGGTGACGTAGGGCGGCGGAATTGGGGCGAGCGAGATGATTGGCGACGCGACAACGGCGAACGGGACTGGTCACCACGTGGGGATGGCGAACGACGATACCGCATGGAGGGAGCGTCGTAGCGGTGGTTTGGGGATGCTCGTGGTAGGGCTGAAATCGGCCATGATCCATGTCGGTGCGATGGTCGTATCCATGGGGCGCCTGATACCAATACCACCGGCTGTTACAATAATGGGCCACGTGTCTAATACGACGGCATTTGAACCAAATGGGACGATCATCAGCAGTCCTCCACTCGGCTGGGTTGCGAGTACAGAACGGCGGCCTTTGACCTAGGGCGTGCGGAAGTGAGGGACGGCGGTCGATCGGCTGGGAAGGTGCTGCGGCGCACAAAGAATCCAGGCCAGCATTGGAGAGCTCCTGATGAACGATAGCTTGGACTAGTGGCACCGTCTGGGAGCTATGGTCACAGGTACGGCCACACGTAGAAGCAGGAGACACAGCGTCAAGTTCACGTCGGATGATCTTCTTCACGTGTTCCACTGTGAGTGGCGCCGACGGCTCAGGTGCGTCTTCGCAAGACCACGTTGCTGCTGTGTCCGGAAGTCGAGCGAAATTATAGGCAATGCGTCGGCTTTTGGCGGCCTCAAAGCACTTGCACTCTTGGATGATGGCATCGATAGTGTCACAGTCTTTGCAGATTAGCAGGAAGGCATAATCTGCTATGCCCTTTAACACGTGGCCTACTTTCTCAGACTCCGTCATGCCGTCGTCGGCTTTGCGGCAAAGGGCATAAGCACGTCCTATATATAAGTCAGGTATGACTCTGTCGCTATCTGCGCACGAGGTACCAGCTCCTTCTTTGCTGCTGCCTTTCTACCTGCAGACTTGCCGAACAGGGAACGCAACTTTTCCTTGCATGCATCCCAGCTCCCAATTTCGTCTTCGTTATTCTCAAGCCACACCTTCGTGGTTTCTTTGAGGTAAAATAATATGTTTGCCAACATGATCGTCTCATTCCAGTGATTATTCTTACTTGCACGCTCGTACAGGGGTAGCCAGTCCTCGATGTCGACGTTGTCACTCCCGCAGAATGTGCCTGGGTCTTTTACCTGAGCCAGGACGACCGTTGTCGTTGCAGCCGCCTCGGTGGGCGCCAGACACCTCTTCCGCCATCGTGGATAAAGCCAAGCGTCGGCCGCTGCGGAGCTCCGTTGTACCGTGTGGGTACCCCGCACCTCCCACCAAAATGCCACGGGGATGAGAGTAGCCAAGAGGGATATATATTCACAGGATATACATGGAGAGACAGGCGACATGGCAGAACACGAGCGCTGCTCTGGGGTGCGATCGCGCAAACAGCTCGCTTGTCTTCTCGTGATCGGTCAGAATTGCGTCAGCGGCCGTCAGAGACAGCGGGCCGATAGCGCAGCTTTCCCACTTTGTGACGCAGCAGTCAAACCGAACGTGCGGAAAGCGAGCTGTTTGCACACCCCTGATTCTTCGATGCTCGGCAGGATGCGTGCTTCAGCGCGCGGGAATATACAAAGTCGACCCGGAGAGCACGTGCTATCCTTACTCGTACCATGCCTTACGCATATCCATAATACTGCAATAACTACAGCCCTGGTATGCAGCTAGCCAGAGTCGCCGCTATCTACAAGAAAGGCGAAAAATATGTCTTAGGCAATTATAGACCAATATCTGTTTAATCGCTGTTCTCTAAGGGGCTAGAGCAGTTAATTCGCGTCCATTTCCTGAATTTTTCCAAAAACAGTGTGTAATTAATGATTATCAATATGGCTTTACTAAAAACAGGTCAACCGAATACGCCTTACTCGATTAAAAAAGAGTACATATTACATAACTTTGAGTCGCAGCTCGTAACTCTTGGTTTTTGTCGACTTTAGCAAAGCCTTTGATACCCTTAACCATAATATTCTTTTTGCCAAACTTGAACATTACGGCGTTCGTGGGCATGCCCTCAATTTAATAAGGTCATATCTGAGTTCTCGCTCTCAATATGTGGAAATGAACAATTCTTCATCTAACGTATGACAAATTACGAATGGTGTGACGCAAGGAAGTCTTTTAGGGCCACTTTTGTTTAACGTTTCGATTAACATAAACAAGCAAGCTAAATACATTATATACGCAGACGACAGTACATTGTTTTTTGCCACATATGATATCTGGCAACTAATTGAAATGGCTAACAGCGCCTTGAAGTCCTTAGCAGAATGGTCCGCAGTAAACTCGTAAAAAATAATGCTGCGAGAACAAAGGCAATGATTTTCCGTCCCCGACGAAAAAATGTGCTGGAACCACCACCACTCTTTTTGAACGAAAATACCATTGCATACGCAGATGAATTTACATCTCTCGGTGTAATATTCACGCCTACACAGTGCTGGGATGCCCACATAGAAAAACTTTGTTTGAATCTGTCTAGGTTTGTTGGCATTCTGTCGCGCAATAGAGGCATTCTTCCTGTTAACGCGAAATTGAATGCTTATTACGCTTTCTTTCAATCGTATCTGAACTATTGCACTCTAGTTTGGGCAACCACAACGAATGGTAACATTCAAAAGATTTCAGTTATCCAAAAGAAAATACTTAGTGCCATCGCAAACGTTCCGTACAATGCCCCAACCCGTCCCATACGCCTACTGTAAAACGATTGCGGGGAGTTCTGAGGCAACGTTGTTCTGGGGCGCGTGGTTGCGTTCAGGTGTTTGGCGAGCTTGTACAGGGTCGACCACATCTAAGGTGAACACCTCATTAGTATTCAAGCCGGTAAAACTACAGCGTTTATTCTACTTCGCGAGTGAAAATGGTGTCGATAAACACAATAATAATTTTTCTAATTATGTACTGAACATCAGCTTCTATGAAGTCTTGCATACTAATGAGGTGTTCACCTAATGAGATGTGATCGACCCTGTACCTTGCTGGCGCGCTCCTCCTGTTGCGGTTGGCGCAGCTGGTTTCGATTTGAAAAAAACAAAAAGAAAAAAAAAAACGCGGTTCCCTCAGCTGTTTCACTTCGCCACTTCTCGAGGTAATAAATGACCAAACATGGCAAGGTCAGGCAAGACAGCGTTAAAACTGGACGTAATAAGGAGCTTTTCGTCAAAGATGAAGCGCGCGGATCGGATGGTAGGTGCGGATGAACACGCGCACTTCCGGTGCGCGTCGCGCCTGCTCGACATCCGGCAACAGGTTTGAAAACTTCATGGCACTTCATTCGTAGGAGTTGTTGATGCCCGTTGAAACGCTGTGTGCCGAAGCTCATCCCCGGCGCAGTTATTATACGCGGGCTGTGATGTCTCCAGACGTGCGATAACCTACTGATCCGACAAAGTGACGACGACCGCCGAAGCCGCGCCGGAAAGGGAAACGATCGTGGGGGATAAATTGGTGGTGCGAAACATAGCGTTCGCCGGTTAGGCCTACCAAGTGCTACTGCAGCCGCCGGTGCAGTCGACATGGGTTGTGCTGTGAGTACCGCCGCCGACAAGGAGGCTGCCGAGCGTTCCAAAAAGATCGACAGGGACCTTCGTGCTGATGGCGAAAGACAAGCGAGGGAAGTCAAGCTCCTACTGCTGGGTAGGTAGTCTCTCGACCGGCGCTCGCCCGACCTGTCAAGTTTGTGCGCTGTCGTTTGAAGTCCCGTAGGCGCGCTCGCTCATTTGAATGTCATTGCCGCACCGATGTCGTGCGCCTTGACTTTTTGACGAGTTGAACGTGCGCGAGGCTCTGCAACGCGTGTGCGACCATTGTGCGTGCTTTGGTAAGCGATGTCGCTAGCTCACGCTTAGCCCTAATCAACCACTCCCACCGCAGCGACCGCCTCTGGTGAACCGACCGGCCGTACGCCGGCGGGAGTTTCGGGGCTTTTTGATTTTTAGCGCTAGCGATAAACGTGTCATCGACGCTGATAGGCAGAGCGGCCGGCGATGTCTAATGGTTCTAGTGTAAATAAAACTGGCATTTTCGCCGTCTGTCAAAGGGTTCCTTCCGTTCGCACACGGGCGGCGAACGGTGTGTGTCGCGAGACCCCGATTCGGCGGCGTGCATCGCCTCCGTGGTCACACTTGCCGTGCGTGTCTACGTTTCTCCAGGCACAGTTAGTTGAAACGGATGTGCGCTCGTTCTAGGCAGAGCGTCGTGCGAAGTCCAGACGGGATGGTTGGTGCCGTTCAGTAAACTCCGAGTCTCGGTCGCATCCGCTCCGAGTTGCTGCCGCAACTCCTTTCGCACTCGGCGCAGAAATCGACCGGGATATTGAAACAGTTGCCGAGCACGGTGCTGGTCGCTGCCAATTTGCCCAAACACAGCTCGTTACAGGCTGTACCCATCGATCACGCCGCTAAACTGGCCAAGATTTCGAAAGTCCACGCTTAATTTGGAGCCTTTCCACATCTTAAATCTATTCGATCGCTTTGGGAAAGGCGCAATTTTTATGGGCGGGTTGTGATCGCCCGCCGTGTTTCCCCCCACAGAAGGCTCGAACTGTTGCGCGCCGATGCTAATGCATCCTTGGCAGCAGACGAGGCGTTCTCGTCGCGCGTAGCTACGTCTACGCGGTCGTCATCGCCGACACCGTAACGCATCGGCACCCCCGACTTCGTGGTTGTTGCCGCGCCGAGGAAGCCTTTTTTCTCTCCGCGCGTCACGTCCCCTGCGGCGGCCCTGCCTTCCGTGTCGTTGCGTAATTAACGAGGCCATGTGCGTCGATCGCGAACCCCTGTTCTACGTGACGAGCTCGGCACAAGTTCATAGTAGCGAGGACGTCCGCCCGCGCAATGATCAAACGGCATTGCTTAATTCTCGCCGCATCCTTTCTCGCCTTGTACCGTCGTGTAACCCTTTGCCATAAATCTCGCCCTCGAGTGGTTCGCGAACGTGCCGCTCGTACGCGGTTTTACGCACTCTATTTAAATGCTCGCTTGCGCTGCCTGGCCTCTGCCGTCAACAACTCCGTGGCTTAGTGTACTGGCCTGGCATAACCCCGGGCAACGACTGAAAAGTCCTGTTGCTTCCCGTGTACTTGTAGTAGCATGTTAGTGTCATTTACAGAAATAATCCCACATTGCACAGTTTTATATTAGCCTTGTTGCATCACTCATGTTCTGTTAATGAACACAACGTTGCGCGATCAACTCTCTACAGTGGGCACAGTTACTCTAAAGCCTCTGGTTTTGGCACGTCAAAACCCAACAAAAAAAGAAGAAAGCCTTTCTCAGGGGTTATTAGTTTACAGCAAATTTTGCTTATCTGCACCAGGCCATTTAGTTTCAAAAAGTGGGACTCATTTGCATCCCACTGACCTTCAAGTGTACCAAGAGAAGGGAAGCGCAGTCGAGAACAGCAGAAAACTAGGGGCTGTTAGAAAGGGCAATTGGAGATCGCAGGGAGAGGCCTTGGTCCTGCAGGGGACATAAAAATAGGCTGATGATGATGATGACCTTCAAGTGTCTCAGTGAAAGATTATATGTAACGACTTCACTCCTAAAATGGACCGAAGCACCACGGAGAAAATGGCACAGCAGAGGCCATAAACAAAATGTTTGCGCACACTTTTCTTCAGAATGTCAAACACTAATGGCATCGGCACCTTTTTGCATGCGTCTTCGCAAGAGCGAGTTTTTGCAGACTAGCTCTCACCTCAAGATACAAAAAAATATGTAAATCTTAATGCACGAAAGAGGGATAACTTATGGGGCATCTTTAACATTTTCTCATGAGCAAATGTGAGCCAATTTCAGGAAGCCTTCCAACAACATAAAATGTGTGTCTACACCTTGCACACTTGTCGCCTGTTAGTACCTGTTCCCAAACCTATTCTTGCATTCAGTGTTGAACACTTTTAGTTAGAAGGTAGCACAAAACAAATGAGATAAATGCGCCCCCTTTGCCGCTGAGAAGCATTTGACGCATATGTCCCATTGTCCTACAAAGAGTTCCACCATTAAATTGCACTATGTTCAAAAGAAAATTTCAGGAATGAACATTCCCCCGAAGCTTTTACATAAAGCTTTTCAGTTGCATACAGCTTGGCAAGCACAGTATGACGGCCTAGTAGGCGGCTTTTTGTCCTGCATGTGGATGGCTTTTGGGAAGGAATGTGGCAGTGCGAGAGAAAGATCTGGCATGAAACATAAAATGCTAGATTGAAAGTTGCCTGACATCATTGCTTGGCATATTCTTGTAGCAATCTTAAAAACAGCTTAGCATTCCATTAGTTGTGTGAAATAGCACCTTCGGGCCATACTGCTTTGTCAGCTTAGGTCTACCAGAAGTGACCATGTATAGTCACATTTTTCTATGTTTAAAAGTGAGGCCTTTCAACCACGTGGATCATTACTGCCTATTTGATTGATGATGTGTTCGTGGAGGTTCATGTGTTTCTCCTAATTGGAATGCAAAGAGAATGTCATAGCATGGAGTTCCTTACTGTCATGGCATAGCTCCTTCTGGTGGGACCATGCTGTTTATGGATGACATCTCGGTGCTATCCTCAACATAATTGCACCCCTGATCTGCACATTTTTTTATGCCTTTGTGAACTTTGACACTGCTTATGTTGCACCAACACATTTGATGAACACAGAGCTTTCTCACGTTTGACTGTTACGTTTTGGTGGAAGACATAAGAAGTCTGTTGTGGAAATCACAACTCTTATCTGTGATGTGAAAAAAAAAAAGATTTTTCTGAGCATTAACATAAAGTATGTGCATGCGATCCTGCATTTCATGCATTTCATGCCAACCATACCTCAAGTTTAGTGTGGCTTCTTATGTGGGAAGGGAGACTCACCATGTCATTGAAAATGGAGTTCACACGGTATCACAAACAGCTTAAAGGAGCCCTGAAGCACCTTTTTAACATAGTAAGGAAACATTGCCGAACTGTACAAGAGGCTCCTGGGAACATGTGAGCCAAATATTGTTGCACCGCATGCAGCAGGAAATTTACAATCTCATGTTGAAAACAGTGCAAATTTATTTGCTCTAGCTTCTGCAATGTCATGCAGCGTCGTCGCAAGCACCTGGATGGTGCTTGCGATGACGCTGCACCAATAGTTATTGGCTGGTTTCATTATTGCAAGTACATTCTCGGCAATAAATAACCTCTAATATAAATTTATATAAATGAACATGTCTGGAATCTCAAAAAGACAGAAAGATGATTTGATCTGGGCACTGCCGGTCTGTCCACAACAGTTGCAAAACTGCGTGTGCTGCGCATGGCCTCTGAAACAGCAGCAGTGTGCTGCGACGAGCCCTTTTGCCGTGTTTCACCGCCGAGACACTGAACTTCAGGGCAGGGCTTTTTCCCCCCTTGGCTTCTTCGGTGTGTAGCCTCCAGCATGCTAGCGGAGACCAAAATAGAGAAAGCCGCGTATCGGTACGATAACCCCACTTGAAGGATTAGAAAACCATTTGTGGCATGAGGTTCGTGGGACGACGTCCTTTAACGGAGAGGCACTTCTATCATTAGTTAGAAAAGTGGGCCGATTTAAGAGCCCACCAGTGAGCCGCCATGTGAGGTGGCTATACGATGCCATGCATTGTATCCAGTATCGGCCAACTTTGCTATTACGCTCGCTTGTCAGGGTCGCCCGTGAGCATGACGATGACTGTATGATGATGGTGGGACGTCAGTGAAATGTTCCCCCCCTTCTGTGCTGAATGGATTGAGCTTTCAGCAGCACACTGTGTGTGTCTGGCTCTAGGAGACCACCACATAGTGTCTTTTTATGTCCACAGCTGTGCTCCACTTGGTGCGTGCTGGTTGCATAAAAAGGTCACGTAATTATTTGTTGCCCTTTTGAGAAACTGACATTCCATAGTGAAATTACTGGGTCGACTGCTGTCCAAAAAAAGACATGAGAAAATGAAATTGCGGCAGAATCCATCTCACGATGACTGTTGACTGTAATGCACGCAAACAATGCTGCGACGAACCATATCGCTGATGTAATGTCAAATCTGTAGCCAGGAATGGGAATGGTGCGCCAATCTGCACCAACTGGAATTTATTGCTCCATAGTGCTCCAAAAGTGCCTTTTTTTACCTAAGTTGTGCCACTGCTGCGCCACAATGTAGTTTTGACAGTGAAAATTGGGAAGCTACCTTGCAATACAAAACAAATTGGGGCACCATGGCATTCATTGGCCACATTCGTTCAGGGTTGATACAGCCAGCAAGACTGGTGCTGTGACAGGTGGCAGAATCTAATTGATTCCTATCTAATATGCCAATTATGAGGCGTGCATGAGGCTACAGTGAGTTGGGTGACAATGCTAGCTTATTCACCATACTTATTCATCTTGCTTGCTTGCAACTTTGTTACTTGCACTGTATTACTTTGTTTTTGAAGAGAACTTGAGGTCGTTTAATTTAGCATTTGGCATTATAACCAAACGCCGCGCTTCATGCTCTTTGTCAGCAATGTCATTGGTAATACAGGTGCCTTTGGCAAAACGTGTGGTAAGAAAGTTGGAACGTGAACGAGCAAGTACTCTAGTCCTATACACCTTTTCTGTGAGTGCATATCGTTGGCGGAATAAAGAACATTGCATGCTAGCACCGCCCTGATATGGTTCATAAAATGAAATTGAAATGTGCAGAATATGAAACCTACGAAGTAGTGCTTCCTTAATGGGAAAATGAAATGAGGCTAATTTCAGCTGCACTAGTATATAGTACACGTATATAAATAACGAGAGAGCCCCTCTTACCATGACAACAAGCTTCGTAAGCCAGAAGAGATGCAAAAACGAAAGCCAAGTGGTGACTACCCCGCCTTGGATTTCCCGGGTGAAGCTAGCACTGGTATTGTGCTGTAAAATTTGTTGAGGACCGTGTCCTTCATTTGCTATTCTAATAATCTACTTAAAACCACAAAATTGAAGAGTGTTTCTTTTTAGTAATCCTTTAATGTTCCTTGCTTGGTTTCGCACAGTGCCGCTGGTAGCATGTCGCTGTTTAATTATGTTCGCTGCTGCCGTCGTAGCTTGCTGCATTTAATAACTTATTTTGCTCCTAGATTTTATGAGTAAATGATTATGTGAACTCTTTAAAGAAAACTACGTGCGCTAGGTTTAGTTTTTCTGTGTGCGCTTTTGTGGAAGGCTTACACCTGCTCCGATGGCTGCTCCCAAACGCTGAAGGGCATTCCCACCACTGCTGTAGCAATAATTCTGAGATTTTCGCTGCTTTGGCTAAATGCGGCATATATTGTATCCAGTATCGGCCAACTTTGCTATTACACTCGCTTGTCAGGGTTGCCCGTGAGCATGACGTTGACTGTATCATGATGGTGGGACGTCAGTGAAATGACAAATGCGGCATGACCACATTGAGGTGACTATTCTTGAATGATGGCGATGGTATAACGACAGCGTGGTGCCTATGATGGTATGAGGACAGCTAGATGACGAAGCTGGAATAGCGATGGCAGCACTATCACGATGGTATGACAACGGATGCATGGCAGCGACTGTCTTGACGACCGCGCCCTGACAGTGACGGCACGACAGCAGTGGCATAATCACCGAATGATGACACTGTGATTACGATAGAATCATGAATAAAAAACTATGTCGATGGAATGACAAAGGCGGTATCATGATGTGGGCATGACGATAATGGGATGATGCTTCTGAATGGTCTTTTTCAATGGTCTGTGTGATAACAGCATGACGATGACTGTGTGATGACGGTGGCATCACGAGAGCTTGATGACGAAGTTGGAATGGTGACGATGGTACGACCACGACGGCATGATGACGACTGTATGACGACGGTACGATGACGACATAATGATGTCATGACAACGGTATGAGGACAATGCAATGTCGAGTGCATGGCGGCTATGGCGTGATGACTGTATAGCGACAATGGGTTTACGACGACGGCGAGTTGGATGATGAAGCTGGAGGGACACGATAAAATGATCACAATGCTATCACGACGGTGGTATGACAATGAATGCATGATGACAGCATGACAAGGGTTCGATGACAAAGCTGGAAAGACAACGATGCAATGACCACGTCAGCATCACTATCGCAAGCACGTACTTGGTGGCCAAAGCTATTAGTCAACTTGGATCATTGGGTTGGGGTAGGAATGACGACGACGGCGTGACGAGTCGAATGATGACGATGGAAGGACCACGACTGCCTCATGGCCAGGAGCACTTACCTAGTCACCTAAGTGGTCGGACAACTTGGGCCACTCGGCCAGCATGAGAGGCTAGCGAGATAGGTAGGCTTAAAACACCCTAAGTAGTCAAAGAATTCTAATCACATTGAATTGTTCATTCAGTACTTGTTTAAAGGGGCCTGGCAACACTTTTTGAACACGGTAAATGAGTTAGCATTGTTGCTGACAATACTCTTCAGTGCCTGATACCTGCAGAAGGAAGCCTACATTTTCTCTCAAACAACTGTTGGCTTTTCCTTCACTTTTAAAGCCCAGAGCATTTGGCAAGCTTGTGAGGCACCAATGCACCCTGACCATATTTCTTTTAAATATCACACCTCTCGCAGGATTGAAAACAGGCGTTACATGATGTTAATTATCCTGTGCCACCTCACTCTTGTCTAATGGTGTTGTTTGCTGTAGTCTTCTGGCACTAGCTGGTTTTCTTACTGGCACACAAATAACTGTCAGTGACTTTTTATGTGTGTCCCATGCATCCTTACGCTATAGCCAAACCAAGAGCAAGGAAAAATTCTCGCTAATAAAGAATGACAAACACTTGGGACTAGACGACAGCTTATGTGGGATGAACCCTTTGTACATACCCCTTAGTTGCAAATGGCACCAGAGCATGCGAGTGGCGTAAAAAATTCTGAAGAGAAAATTTAACTGTCTATTCAGAGCAGCTGATGTTACTTCAAATGCAAAGCTCATCTAGTTCACTTTTACAGCAAAGCTGTACTGGGTGCGCGAGGTATTTGAAAACACGTTGGCTTCAGGCAGAGAAGAACATCTCCAGCAAAAATAGACATATTTTCACCAAACTCTGGGAAATACTTCTTGCGGTTTATTTCCACAATTACTCAATGAATCCGCCATCCACAGCAATAACTGATTTAATCAGGTGGTCCTTAGATGTACGCGATTGAGTCGGCAATGGCAGCCGTCAGTGAGTCTTTTCTATTATGTGGCTATTTGTTGGCCTCTCTCTCAGCGACAACCCATATCGGATTTAAATCTAAAGAACTAGGAGGCCACAAGTTGGGTATGACGTGGTCGTAGAAATTGTCAGCCAGCCACTGCTGCATGACGCAGGCAGTGTGGGCGGGAGCCGAATCTTGCTGAAATACATAAGGTCTTTCTTTCGAAACAGTCTCTATCCAGGGCTTTACAGCAGTGGCAAGCACCTCCACGTATACAGCAGCATTAACGCAGAGTCCTGCAAAAAAGTGTGGCAGCATGATGTCACCCTCGTTGCTGACGATGGCTTACACCATCACAGACGACGGGAATTTTGTGTGCATCACCGTAGGCACCTCATCAGCGCTTGTGCAAAGCTACCTGTCATTACGGTGGTTAACTTTTTGGTCTTGGTCAAATTTCTTTTCATCTAAAAAAAAAACCGCATTCCAAGCTCCTCAGGTCTCTTCAGCTTGCTTAGCAAGCGCTTGGAATGGAGCAGAGGATTCTCCTGAGTTTTATTGGACCTGAATTGCCCCCTCCTCATGACATAAGAATGGTAACTCAAGTCCTCGTGCACAGTGAGCCTGACAGTTGACTCTGCGTCTTGGAGTTCCCTTGCAATGGCCCGCATTGACTTCCCTGGGTCGTCACTCACGATAACTTGCAGCCGCCAGAGAAAAATCAGGGGCTCTGACGACGTCTAACCGCTGACTGCTTTTTCCTTTTCGCCACAGATGCCACGTCACCGTTAGGACACATCATTTCCAATTGCCAGGGCGACGAGGACTGCATGGCGTTTCATTTGCTGCGTCAACCTGTACGCTTCCATCTTTGAACAAACTGCCCAGTATGAATGATAAGGGGTCAACCAACAAGAAGCCGCACGTTTATGTAGATATGATGAGCCTGCTGGTGTCTATGGGGATAAGGAATAGTGTTCTCAAATACCTAGCACACTCGTTATATGGCTAGTTTCCAGCGGATCGATGTCCATAGACCAAAAATCCCCAAGATAGTGCAATACTGGGTCGACCCGCGGCGGAGGTGAAGGAAGCTTCAGACACTTTGCCAACTTGCAAAAATAAGTTTATTATCTGGGTCCAAATGCAACCCGTATCAGATATTAAAGGGATATGGACAGAAAAGTTGGGGAGTGGTTTTTTTGCGTCGGAAAAAAAAGTTGAACCGTTGAAAATGACAAATACAACAAGCTGCTTTGAAAAAAATACCGAGAAACATCATTTTTTTTTAGATTTTCTGTTGCGCCTTGCCTCCAAGCGGCTGCCGGCAGAAGCTGAATTTTGACGTCGTAACACCCACCCACCCACCCGCTCGTGCCCGGTCAAGGTGTCGGCCACAGCCGTCGCAGTGTTTCCGAGGGTGTCGGTCTCTTGCAGCATTTGTTTAACACCTTTCGGCGATCTTCGCCCGTGGTCCACCTGAAACATTATCCTCGTCGGCGCTCCGCACAGGTGGTGTGTCTTACATGTGCCTTCCCGTGGTTGTCATTCAGTATTGACACGGTCATCACGGTGGAAGGAAATGCCCAGACATCGCTGTTATAACAGCGTCATCGGGTCAGGACACGCCGTCGCATACGTTTCCCAGAGACGAGAAGGTGCGTAAACTTTGGATACCTGCCTGTCAGCCATCACGGCCAGCCTGGAGACCTCTAAAAAATGACTACATTTACGCGAACCGCTTCGTCGACGATGATTATGTGACCAGCCCGGCTGTGCTGGCTGCCTTGGCATGCAGCTCAAAAGGCAACGCCTAAAGCCTGACGCTGTGCCCATGGTCATCGCACGAAAACAAAAGGCAGAAATGATCAGTGGAAAGTTTAAAAAAAGGAGGCGAAAAGATGTCGGTACTGTTTTCCTTCACTTGCAGCCTTCTTGTGCAGTTGCTCATGCCGACGCCATAAACTACTATTCGGTCATACACGCAGTGCTGAAGTACCCCGCAGCTGTCTTGCCTGGGTGCGCTCTTGAAAAAGCAACTTTACAGAGGAAATGACAAATCATTCTTGCACAAGTGTCTGGTGCAGAGCAAAATCTTCGCGCTACGGTTGGCGAAAACCTGACCAGCACGTCCACGACCGCCTGCTCTTCTTCGTCACTTGACGCAGAAGGCTTGTAACCGTAAGTGGTAATATGCCTTGCCAAGTTGGAATGGTCCTCGTCTTCAGACGTGTACTCATCGCTGGTAGAGGCACCAGAACTCGAATCCATGCTCGCGACGGTGGCGTCGGCGCGCTTCGAATGACCGCAGCCGGCCGGCTGGCTATCCGACGAGGGTGTCGTGACGTCACGCCTTCCAACTCGCGTGGGTCGGGCGGCGTGGCGCGCGCTCACAAGAACGCGAAAAATAAAGCCATCGGCTCAAAAATGAGCTAAGTGACTACTTTTTTTTCAGTGTAATCGCACACCAAGGATTCATTTTCAGCATTTTTGTAAAATTTTTATATTTTGTGTCCGTATCCCTTTAAGCTGATAAGAACAGATACTATATTTTGACCCGCGTCGGCCATGTCTACGTTCGCACCATACGCCATCCCGCATATTCAAACTAGTGCCTACCAATCTGAGTGTCTTGCGTCCTCTGACGTCGGGCTCTACGTAGGCTCCTTTCCTCAGTTCTGCTCCGACTGTGAAATGGGTAGGCTGTGCGTTGTACGGTCTGAAGAACAGCGTGACTACTACCAAGAACGATGGCACGAATAGAAAAGGGAAGGGGTGTGGCGGTGGCAGGAGACCACCGAAGATGAGCGTAAGCGTGCTGCCCGCCAGATCTGCGAGGCGGAAAGAAATGCAAACGGTCCATGTGGCCCCGATCCCGCAAACTTGGAACGTTCCATCGGAGCAATGGTCAATCACCACATACACAGCTTCACTGGTCATCCACCTTCACAGAGTGGAATGGCACTGAATTTTTTGAGGTGATGGACATGTTTTGTTTGCCCAAGTAGTTTTGATCAGCATTGGTATTGCCGAGGATGGTGTTGCTCTTGCCAGAGGCCCTGGTTATTGACGTCTGAAGAAATCGGAGCAATAGTCATTGTGTTTCGTGGGCTGTCTCAATAAACGGAAGCGTTACAGGACCACTTTTATTTCCGTGTCATTGAATGCATTGTATTAGTGGCAAACAAAGCAAATTTTATTTCCATAATTTTTTTCGCAAGACGAAATCCGGGCTTTTATCTTCAAAGTACTGACAGTTTGTGTTTTCTTTTTAGCTTTTTCTTTTGTGGCATAGCTGTCAAGTTCCTTTGGTGAAACATTGGCTCTAGTCCTTGTATGACCACCGTTGATCAAGATCACCTCTTGTGTAATGTTACAAGTGTTTGGTTGGTTTTGTAAGCACCAGTGCCCTGGAAGAAGGAAACAAGTGTTTCTTGCTTCCTAAAAATGTCTTTGCTATTTTCAATTTTATTTTGTCTTGATTATTTAATGTGTGAATATTTAGCGGAATTGGACAAATAAAGTGGATTCCACCATGTTTCCAGTGCATATTGGAAAGAAATAAGTGACACTGAGGTTAGGAGGCAGTGTGTATGCATGCACGAGAGGATTGCTAGCAGTGCGCTTTCTGTGATCCAGTGATAGCCGACTTGTGTGGACGACTTGGTATAGCACGGTGAGAAAAATTTGTGGGCAAAGGCAGCCCTTTCGAGCGGCTCTGGCCCAACCACGACAATGCAGTTTTATTGGTGTGAACGATTCGTGTTAAATGGTATGAGATGTGGTACCCAGGGAGTGTAGAATGCAGGGCAGCATTTGCTATGGCAGTGGACACTGTTGCAGGTGCAGAGCTGCTTCTTGCTATGGTTGCTCATTGATTTGTACCTCTGCTTTGCAGGTGCTGGGGAATCTGGGAAGAGCACCATCGTCAAACAAATGAAGTGAGTGGCATTTCCTTCTTTGAATGCACTTTGCATCACTAAAGAGAAAAATGAATGGAGCTGTATTGGGGGCACTTCTACAACACACAAAAAGGCACCTCGAGAAAAGGCTCCAAAAGCGAGAAAAGATGCGTTGGTGGCAACATCTTGTGGTTCCTGCACCAGCTTGGCATGGTTTTTGATGGTGTCTGCATAGGGGGGGGGGGGGGGGGGGGCTAGTTCGTTGTTTATCGGCAAACATAGATCTCATTGTATTTTGAAGAAGCGAAAGACTGAACTTAACAAGCCCTGAGAACATTTGCTGTACCGCATCGACTGAAATACAAGGCAGTTTGTGACTTCACACTGACGTGCAGGTTTCGACGTGAAATTCAAGAAATAGAGGCATATAGGCGTGGCCTTCCTTTATTCTTGCCACAAAATTGAATGTAGGGTTTTGAAAGAGCACTTAACTGATTTTGAGCTTCTCTTCAGTGTCCCTTTTAATAATGGCAGTAGTGTTGTGCTGGCAGTAATTGACAGCAGCAGGGATTGGCTGGTCAGGGTCATAGTTTGCTACCTAGAAGCAATAGTGCGGTAGGCTATGTGGTGGCCTGGATGTTCCTTAATGAGCGCTTTGAAAATGTGTTTGGTGATCAAGAGGCTGTTGTTGCTAAATTATGTAAGAAATGAGTACTCGCACTAGGCTGTGAACACATAGCTGGCTGCTAAATTTTGAGAACGCACAACAAGGTCAGCATTCATGATGCACTCGTTCCAATAGTGCATTTCTGTTTTCTTTGTTCGCTTGTTATGAGTGGGTGAACGTTGTTGTAACATATATTCAGCAGTACCAAAACTTGTTACAATTGCAACGGAGCTTTATTTGTGCAGAAATGACCATGTTTCAGGCCAAGCGATATTCAGTACAACCTGCGGCCTCCATATCTCAGCATTCACATGGTGTCACGGTGCCCGTTAAGAAACTGGCGTGGACTGTGATGCCTAATTTCTCTCCTAAGTTGTGTTGTAGAAACTCTGATGAAGAAGCTGATGACATTGCCAAGTTCACTGGCAATAAGGATTCAGAATATTTGACATACTATTTTAAAGAGAACGAACACTGACGAAAATGTTCTGTAAGATTATAGCGGAAAGGAAAAGAATTGGCTTTATACAATAAACTTCCGTTAATTTGACTCCAGTTAATTCAATTTTTCGGTTAATTTGATCCCGGTTGAAGGTTCCAGCTGGCACCCATGCATTTCTATGGGCCAAAACTTGCTATTTCAATTTCGAAATTGGCCTTCGTCAATAATTTGAACTTGGCCAGTCGGCACGCACACGCCCGACTCCTGTGGTGACCCCAGTGGCGACCCCAGTGGCGACCCCTTTAGTGGCAGGGTCTGTCTGGGAGGGGAATGCTTCGAACACACGTAAAAAAATATCCTGTCGAAAACGCCTATTTTTGGCCTGCCCTAAGAAGATTTCCAAGCATTAACCGTTGCCCACAGTGTCTGATTAGGGTACTTACCCGATTCTATCAGGTGCCTTTTAACGCAAATTATTCGTGACATTTTTTCCCTGTCTTGCCTCTCTTTAATAATGTGTGGCACCTCTGCCATTGAGCGCAGCTGCGGCTGGATGCTCAAACCACGATGGCATGCATGCTCCAAAGCCAGCCAGCTCTTTGAAACACTCGGCACATGCACTCTGTCGTCTTCTTTCCTTGCGACAGCACTTTGAGGCATCGTGTTAGACCAGTACTTTCCTTCTAGCAGCTTGGGTTGCATAGAAACTGCAATATTGTGCAGACTTCACGCTCACCCAAATCAAATTCTAACTTCGGCGAAGTGCAAATGCTGTCATTGTTTTATATGCCACATCAAAAAAGTTATGCGGATCCCACGCACTGTGGGAATCGACGTAAGCGAAACTTTCTGTGCTGTTTGCTTTGATTGATCAAAATTAGCGGTGATGTGAATGTTTAATTCCGTCAGCGTTTAGTGCAATACGAGAGGGGTGAGTTGATGGTAGAGGTTACCTTGCATGCACCACTGCTGTTTGCGCAGCACAGAGAACACACAATGAGCCATGCTTGCTTGAGTCGTGCGCCGTTGTTCATAACCTCTGAGAAGGTTAGTATTGTCATTGCCTCACACAGCACATCGCATCGTGGCAGAAGTGTTGAGGCTTAATTGAATTATGGGCCCGTACGTACCAAAACACCAATCAGATTACGAGACACTCCATAGTGGCTGCTACGGATTAATTTCGGCCCCCTGGGGTTCTTCAACGAGCACCTAAATCAAAGCACACGAGTGTACTTGTATTTCGCCCCCGTCAAATTGTGTCTGCCGTGGTCGGGACCAAACTCATAACCTCTAGCAATGTCATAGCTTCAAAGCTACCGTGTCGAGTACGGAAGTGCTGAATTGATGTGCGACACCTAGACGCTACGGTGCTATGATTTCACCTGGACGCTACGGTGCTTTAATGCAGCTATGAGCCCGCACGCTGTGCGTGAATTGTCCACATGACAAATTCACATGGTGTTCATTTTTTAGGAATACTAGCAGAAATGTACAGTACCATACGTACCTTGAACTTAAATTTATCCAGTTTGTTTGCAACCGCTGTCGTGCCTAGTAGTAGCGTTTCATCGCCTTCTCACCATCTGACATGGGTGCCGTCGTTCTGGTGTTGTCCCATACATATACACTTGCAACCCACACACACAATACTGAACTTACAGGAACACGTTGGCCCACCTGGTGTCTTTTTCCGAAACCCCAAACAATGCTGGATAGCCAGGTACCTGCAAAATGCTTTGTATAGTGCATCGGATCTGCAGAATTATTTTTTTGCATGAAAATTGGGCCAGAATGTTCCTGTGTGGTGCAGTCGAACATAATATCAGATCTGCCTTTGCGGCGTGTGTATACTTTACAGCTTCACATAAATTTACTGTGGTGAAGTTGACTTTAAAAAAAAGTGACTTTCCGAAACCGACCGCCGTTGTTGCCCATTTTTCTAGCTAAAAAATTGGTTGCGCATTAGATTTCTACGTTGCTTGAGAGCTCTCATGTCATTTCTACGTTAGTCTTATACTTTGGACACATAGAAAGTGCGTCGTGTTCAAAGTAAACAGACCAAAGCAATGCTTTGCTGAGCAAGAAATGACCGCGTGGTCGTTTATTCATATCGCTTATGTGGGCAGCAAGGGAGAGGGAAAGAAGTGGCAGACGCTGTTGACGCACATGCACGATAGCTCACAAAAAGTGGGTTTGATTTGGGGGCGTGGGGAAAATACTCCCAAATGAATCAGCAGTGTGTTCTGGCAATTTTTCTGCATCTTGTTTAATTAGACCTGCTGGATTATTCTATCAATTTCATCGGTGCTATCAGGGTCGAATTACCGAAAGTCAACTGTATCAAAAGAATCAAACAGGATGTTAGTGGTTCAGAAAGGAACCTAAATCGGCACAGAAAGTTATGTAAATCTTGTGAAACTTTGTTTAGTGTGTTCTCGTTTACAAAAGCTTTTGATATGTTTGATACGCATTGTCAGTGCACGTTACTTTGCCACGAATGTTCATGCCTCCAAGATGTGCTGCCTTTGTGGCGATGAGCAAGAGGTGGCCGGTTCGATTCCCCCGCCATGCTGGCCACATTTTAATAGGGGTTAAATGCAAGAATGCTTGTGTGCTTGAATATAGGTGCACTTTAAAGAAACCCAGGTTGTCAGTCGATCTGGAGTCTTCCACTACGGTGTTCCTCATGACAATACTGTGCAGATTCGGGACAGTAAACCCCACAATGTGCATAAATGCTTATATCAGAAACGAAAGGCTGTCATCTCGTGTTGTGTTATCAGCATTAGCAGCAGAGCAATACTTGGCTTGGCTCATAAAAATGCTGGCTCATAAAAGGCAGTTCAATAGGAAATTGCAGACACATATACGCTCCTGCCAGCTTTTACAATTTTATCGTAGAATACCCAGTTTTCAGAGGTTGCTTATGACTCGTTTTGACACCAATATTTCTACTGCTCCTTATTTATGCCTAGTTTAGGGCAAAACTAGTTCCCAAAAATACAAATGCAATCATTGACCATAGCCTGATTTTTTTGGACTCGTCTGTTATATCAACCTACCCGTGCAGCAGCGATACCAATGTATAAGGGCATCCGCAATTTCGGTCACCGTTGTTAATAATTAATGGGCACTTAGTCAAATATTTGTGGCACAGATCATAGTTGCTGTGAGTCCAGGGTAGAATGCCTGTTGGCCGAGGTGCTACAGAACAAAGCCTGTAAGTCTTTCATGAATAGTTATCTTGGGTACTATTTTTCATCAAATAGCAGTATATTTTGGCTATGGCTGTGGTGTTGTTCAAATTTTAAGATTGGCAGGGTCTTCATAAATACATGAGGATTGACTTAAACACAAGTTCTTCTCACTGCACCCATCGACACCTCTGTTATGCCACTGTATACAAATGGTATTGTGCTCACTTATCAGTTTTTCTTTTCTTGGCGGAGCAATATATATTTATTCATTTCGATAACCTGAGAGTAGGGCGTGTGCATTACATAGGGGGGGATTTCAGGTGAGTAGATAAACCTCATTTATAAACAATATAAATCAGACTGGAATACAAACAAATAAACAAAAAAAGAAACACACGGCAAGTAATTTAAACCATAGCCCTCTGAAGGTTAGCACAGCAACTCAACAGCAATACGATGGGCACTCAAACTAACTCATTCAAAATGTGGCAATGAAATTGCAGGGGTTTCCTTCCCAAGAGGGCTCCCCTTCAACAATATATTCGCTCACAAGCAGAGAAGCCACATGTTATCCTTATACAAGAAACCTCTAACGTCACGCTGTCCGGCTACAGGCCCGTAGCGAAGCACGAAGTAGGATGGGGCTTCGCCGTACCGATTAGCAACAAGCTGACCCACATTACTCGCGACCCTAAGAGGACTGCAAGTAAATTCGAATACATAATTATAGAAATCCTCCCCAGCCTAGCGAACCATGAAAGTCTATTCATCCTAAATGTCAACAGTAGTCCCAAAGACCTAAGACAACGCTTTCAAAGCCCTAATCACCAAGGCCACACAACTAGCCCGCGGCTCCCCTTTGATCATAGCGGGTGACTTCTACACCCCGTACCACACCTGGGGCTACCCATATAACACGAGGGGGAGGACCTCTGGCGTGAGGCTATAAACCTAAACTTGATGCTAGTCACGGACCCGGCATTCCCCACCATTGTCGAGTTGTGACACGACACCGGATCTCACCTTTGTCGTGAGCATCGCAAGTAGACGAACCTCGGGGCGGTAGCGGCCACCAGTGTGTAGTTCCTGAGTGGAATGACTGCAAAGTGTCTCCTTGCTGTGCGCAGGATAATCCACGAGTCTGGCTACACTGCGGACGAGTGCAAGCTGTACCGGCCCGTGGTGCACAGCAACACCATCCAGAGCCTGCTGGCCATCATCCGCGCCATGGGGCAGCTCAAGATCGACTTCAAGGACCCCAGTCGAGCGGTGAGCAACACTGGCTCAAGAGAGTGACTTGTCAGAACGACCGTTCGTTGTCAAAGAATCAGGGTTAGCGTTTGTAGGTTTACTTGCACGCCACGAAATAAGACTGGAATGCCCATAGCCGAGTTATTTTTATTACATATTAATATTATTTTCAAATGAAGCGGTACTGACTAGATAATAAGTATGTTTTTGAGTTGCACCTTTACAATTTGTGGAGATCCCTGATTAACTCAAGTGCACAACAAAATACCTCCAAATCAATGTATGCTTGTTCCAGAGAACTCAATGGGAGCGGGAAAATACAGGGAGTCCGAATGATTACTTTTACTGTATCAAGTTTTTGGCTTGTGTACGATGTGGATATGCTGTGGGAAAAGCCACTTTTTCATTAAAGGGATATGGACACAAAATCTGAAATTTTTACGAAAACGTTGGAAATGAATCCTCAGTGTGGGATTACACCGAAATTTAGAGGTCACTTAGCTCATTTTTGAGCCGATGGCTTTATGTTTGGCGTTTTTGTGAGCGCGCACCTCGCCACCCGACCCGCGGGAGTTGGAAGGCGTGACGTCACGACACCCTCATCGGATAGCCAGCCGGCCGGCCGCGGTCATTCGAAGCGTGCCGCCGCCGCCATCGCGAGCGTGGATTCGAGTTATGGTGCTGTTCTAGTAACCAGCGATGAGGACACATCTGAAGAGGAGGACCATACCAACTTGGCAAGAAATATTACCGCTTACGGTTACGAGCCTTCCGCGTCAAGCGACAAAGAAGAGTAGGCGGCCGTCGAAGTGCTGGTCAGGTTTTCGCGAACCGTAGTGCGAAGATTTCGTTCTGCACCAGACACTTAATACAAACCGCATGCACGCGATCTTGCGCGCGACAGCGACAAGTGACGCGATGGAGATGGCTGTCGCCATCTCCATTTTTCAAAGCAGCTTGTTGTATTCGTCATTTTCAACAGTTCAACTTTTGTTCCGACGCAAAAAACCACCCGCCAACTTTCTTGTCCGTTTCCCTTTAAAGAGAAAGCCAACTGTGCTGCGAGATTTTGCCAAGTTGAAGAAAGAATAGTTTTTGAAATGTTTTGAAAGTAGAGAAACTAAAAATACCTTTCACAATTAAAGGTTTTGTAAGACGACAGTTCATTAACTTGATATTTAATTGCATTATGTCTTGGGTGAGCAGTAAGGTGTACATGTTCAAATATATGAAGCTTTTTTTTTTCCTCCTGCAAATGCATGTCAGTGTTTGTTCCAAATAGTGCTCAAAACTCTAGTTTGTTTTAAATATTAGGGTGTGGTAGTCTTCATCAACTTGCTGGAGTGGCAGGCCTCCCCCCCTCTGATTTCCTTGTGGAAGATTTGCTTCTGGAAATGCAAGTAGCCGCTCCAAAAGGTTGATTTCTCACTCCAGCTGCTCGAAAAGGTGCTTTGAAATGGCTTAGGCCAAGCACATTGCTATAAGGACAAAAAAAAAGTTTTGCATACTTGGCAGTTCTTTAATTTTCTGTAAAGTTCACAAATTTGGGCTCGTTTTACAATTTTGCGAATACTGTGTTGAGCTTTACGAAAAATTAATTCTGTTTGCGAAAAAGTTTAAGCTTGTCAGTCTCGAAACTATCTGTTGGAAGTCTTGTGGTGAAAGGACGCCAGAGGGGTGTGCTTGCTTCAAGAAAGTTTCGCAAACAAGTTGCTGAAGCAGGTGAAATTAACACCAGCAAAGCTGCTGAAATAGTGACTGGGGTCTAAACACAGGGCATTGCTTGTCAGCCTCTGCTGTTCCAAGTTATCTGCTGCTTGCGTGCTGTGTCTAAAGTTAAATCATCGTTAATACAGTGTATATATACAGTAGAATCAATTTAACGAAACCTCAAGGGACTGGGGAAATAATTTCCATTTAGCAGTTCTGTTTACTGAGAAAAATGTCTATAGGTGCTGCACTGGGGGTACGTCATACACCACACTGTAGTCAGAAAAATTAAACATCGCGTGTGAATGTTGCTGGAATTGGACTCCACAAGGACTGCCTAAATGTCCGAAATAATTCGTAAGCCACAAAATTCTCCCAGTAGAGAAAAATACAAATGCATTGCTGCACGCACATACCCTGCTTGCATGTGATCTGGCTCGTCTATATTGCAAGCATCGTTATGCTATCACTAGATTACATACAGTTAGTGCACACACCTAATCTGCTTTCCCTGTCAGCGTCAGCTCGATCGTGCTCCAATAGCCAAATCATGCTGGGGTTTCTTCGTAACAGTGGTTTTTCAAGTATTTCCTATGCTTTATTGGCTCTGCATCGAGTATGGAGCTTCTTGACGATGTCAAGAATTTGTAACAGCAGCCAGAAAAGTCGCCCATGACCAAGTCACTTTTAAACGCAATTTTGACCCGCAGCCACACACGGCAAACCACTAATGCACCTTTGAAAACATGGAGAATGTTGGAGATGGAAATTCAAGATGATGAGCAACAGGAGAACAAAGTGAAAGCAAGAGCCAGCATTTCTACAAGTGGACTTGTCGAAACATTCGCTTGCTCTCGTGTTGCTAATGCACCTTTGGCAGCTTAGTGGCTTGGCTTGCCTTGTGTCATGGCTTTTACGGGGTCGACGGCTATTGGATTGACTAAGGCTTTGCTACTCTTGGCTTTGAGAAAGTGCTGGCTACTTATAAAAACAACAACATAGTTCTTTCTGCTCAACTTGATAGTGCTCTAAGGCACCACGAGTAATCGAGCATGCTTGAAATATCAGTCGGTGACTGCAAATCATTATCATCATCATCAGCCTAATTTATGTCCACTGCAGGACGATCTCCATTACCCTCCAATTCAATTGATCTCCAATTACCCCTGTCTTGCGCTAGTTGATTCCAACTTGCACCTGCAAATTTCCTAACTTATCACCCCATCTTAGTTTTCTGCCGTCCTCGACTGCGCTTCCCTTCTCTTGGTATCCATTCTGTAACCCTAATGGTCCACCGATTATCCATTCTACGCATTACATGGCCTGCCCAGCTCCCATTTCTTCTGCTTAATGTCAACTAAAATATCGGCTTTCCCCGTTTGTTCTCTGATCCACACCGCTCTTTTCCTGTCTCTTAACGTTAGTCCTAACATTTTTCGCTCCATCGCTCTTTGTGCGCTCCTTAACTTGTTCTCGAGCTCGTTCGTTAACCTCCAAGTTTCTGCCCCATATGTTAGCACCGGTAGACTGTAATGATTGTACACTTTTCAACGACAGTGGTAAGCTCCCAGTCATGATTTGGCAATGCCTGCCGTATGCACTCCAGCCCAATTTTATTCTTCTGTAAATTTCTTTCTCATGATCAGGGTCCCCTGACAGTAATTGACCTAGATAAATGTACTCCTTTACAGACTCTAGAGGCTGACTGGCGATCCTGAATTCTTGTTAACTTGATAGGCTATTGAACATTATCTTCTGCATATTCATCTTCAACCCCACTCTTACACTTTCTCGGTTACGGTCCTCAATAATTTGCTGTAATTCGTCTCCATTGTTGCTGAATAGGACAATGTCATCTGCAAACCAAAGGTTGCCAAGATATTCGCCGTTGATCCTTACTCCTAAGCCTTCCCAGTCTAAGAGCTTGAATACTTCTAAGCATGCAGTGAATAGCATTGGAGAGATTGTGTCTCCTTGCCTCGGGGACCCCTTTCTTGATAGGAATTTTCTACTTTTCTTGTGGAGAACCAAGGTAGCTGTGGAAGCCTTGTAGATACTCACGTTTGCCTCCTGTACTCCTTGATTACCCGATGCCTCTATGACTGCTGGTATCTCTACTGAATCCAATGCCTTTTCATAATCTACGAAAGCCATATAGAGAGGTTGATTGCACTCCGCAGTGTCATATGTAAGAGGCCGCCTGCGGCGCGAAAAAGAAGAGCACGTGAAGCACGGTGTTCGGAACGGCACGAGCTCTCGAGGCGCGTGGGTCGAGGCGTGATTGGGGGATGAACGGCGCTGTCGGGGGATTATCGACGTGGCTCCGGGCCAGGAAGGTCGCATCGCCAGCTCCGCTCTGGCGACGGAGACTTGGGGGTCTGGTTGAGTCCGTGACGTTGGCCGTCCAAGGTGTGGCCGTCGACCTCGGCAAGTTCGAGCGAGGCTCCTGGACTGGCTGCAGCCTCTCACGGCAGGACTGGGCACCCCAGAGAGGATCCCCCTGCTGCGGCAGACCGGCACGTTCGATTCCCTGCGGGACGCCACGTCGGCACTCACGAAGAGGTAGCGACGCATCCCGACGCTAGGCCTACCCAGGTGGGCCTAAGCAACGCCGAGCGCCATCGCCGACGAGCCGACGAGCTGACGAGCTCATCACCGACGAGCCGACGAGCTCACCGCCGACAAAAGAGACAACGCGAGGCGTCAGCACCTACGGCACTCTCAACGCTTCCGACGAGCCCGACACGTGTGCGACAAGAACTTCAAGGCGACGATCCGTAAGAGACGATCACGTTTTGTCTACGACGCAGTTAGGCCGGGGCCAAGGTGGTCAGACTTTGACGAGTCAGCACTCAGACTGACGTAGAAACTCTAAGACGGAGTTAGGCTCCGAGACAGAGATTATTTCCGGGTAGTTTTGGCATTTAGTCAGAGTTTTGTATTTTGTATTGAGCAAATATTTTTTGTTGAGTTATGTCTAGTTTCACGTGCCTTTAGTTTTGAATTTCGGTTTTAGTGTTGTGTGCCGCGTGCGTTCACCATCCCTGTACATATTAAATCCTTGTTTGCTGTGCCGCCGGTCGTGTCTCTCCTCCATCGAGAGTAGCGCATGCACGCAACTCTCTGCACTCCCAAGCGAGTAAAGGTGACAAAACACATCACAATTGGCGAGCTTGCCAGGATCCGTTCCAGGATTTATTCCAGGATCCGTCCCGGATTCTATCTTAGCCCAGTCACCGATACTCGAGAGTAGCAAAGATGGAGTGGGAGCGTTTGGCGGCAATAGCAAAGGATTTGAATATGTCGAAGGATGAGGCGATGGCATTTTTCGAGTACACGCAACAAGAGAAGGAAAAACAGCAGAAAAGCGAAAAAGAAATTTTGGAACTTAAGATAAGACTAGCGGAGATGGGCGCGGGCGCTCGTGACGGAAGGAGTTCACCCGGATCGGCGTCATACGACTCAGCTTCTTCCAGACCAAAGCGGATTTGCCCTAGAAAATTAATGGCTCCTTTTGACGAGCGAAGAGACGACTTGGATGCATATTTGCATCGGTTCGAGAGAATAGCTGTCGGGCAAGGCTGGGAGAAGAGCGAGTGGGCTAACGCCTTAAGCCTATGTTTAGTGGGTGAAGCTTTGAGTGTATATGGGCGTATGTCAGCTGAAGAATCACTAGACTACAACAAGGTGAAAAATACTTTATTACAGAGATTCAGGTTGACGGCAGAAGGGTTTCGGGAGAAGTTTCGGTCATGCAAGCCAGAAGACTCGTAGACAGGCGAACAGTTCGCGTGCCGACTAACTAACTATTTTGAAAGGTGGATAGAGCTTTCGGAGACTGACAAAACGTTTGAAGCAGTTCGTGACAAAGTCGTAGGTGAACAATTTCTGGCCAGGTGTAGTAACAGTTTGGCAATATTCCTCAAAGAAAGAAAGTTACAAACAGTAAAGCAGATGGCCGAACAAGCAGAACAGTTCGTAGAGGCACAAGGGTTGAAGAATTTGGGCAAGAGTGATAAAGATACGCACGCAGCAGCGGTAGAAGAGGTGAGGAATCAAGGACAAATGGACAGACCAAGGGGACCGCAGAGGTGTTTCCTATGTAATCGGTTGGGTCATGTAGCGATGAACTGTCGAGTGAGAGATAATCGTCACGAAGCACCGGTAGTTTGTCAGTTGTGCCAAAAGAAAGGTCACAGAGTAGATGAATGCAGGACTAGTTACATGGATCAGACTGCATGCATTATGAGCGCAAGAGGGGAAGGACAGAAAGAGCAGAACATGCCTGTAGTGGAAGGCGAGGTAGAAGGGCACAAAGTTACAGTGTTGAGAGACACAGGAGCAAATACCATTATAGTGAGGAAAAGTTTGGTGCCACACGAAAGCATGACCGGATACTTCAAACCAGTAATCTTGGTAGACAAGTCAGTCAAGTATCTGCCAGAGGCACAGATCCAAATATCGACACCCTTTTATACAGGACTAGTCACAGCTAGATGTGTAGACGATCCCCTCTACAATTTGATTGTGGGAAATGTACCGGGAGTGAGGAAGGCAGATGACCCCGACCTAAGTTGGAAGAGGACCGAGAAGGACGTAGTAGAGAAGGATCGCTCAGAAGCACAAAAGGAGGAGATGCAAGACACAGATGTAGCAGCTGCAGTACAAACACGAGCAAGTAGCAAGGGCATCAAACCTTTGCCAGCATTGCAGGTTACGGCCTTGAAGGGGTTAAATATAACTGTAGAAGAATTTAGAGAATTGCAGAACAAGGATGAGCCGATAAGAAAGTGTGAACAGAAGATAGGAGAACGGGTGCAAAGGAAAAGGAGTCGTACAGTAGCGGAGTTTATAAAGAAGAAGAATTTATTGTACTGGAAATTTATATTCAGTTCAGGTAGGGAAGTATTACAGTTGATGGTCCCGAAGGAACTGAGGAATAAAGTACTGAAGTTAGGGCATGATAGTGTAACGGCAGGTCACCAGGGAATCAAAGACACGTTACAAAAAATCAGACCTACCCGAGCAAATAGAAGTTGGGCGGAGCGAGATGCAGTGTTTAACAGAGGAGCCCGTGCATATAAAGCTAAGCCGACGTATAACAGATATAATGAGAGGGAGCCTTACTTTCCACATCAGTAGGGCGATGGATTGACTAAGCAGTGAGAACATAACGCGGACAAAACAAATGTACATATTTGAAGTGGTGCGAACAATGAACTCATGAGTGTTGTGAATAGTGCAAACAGTAAAATGTGCGCGACAGTGCAGTGAAGTGTGGTGATAATCGGTAAGCACCGACGAAGCACAGAGAAGCACCCAAGTCACAATAGTCAAGTTCACCACCAAAAAAGAAGACGGACAGTAGGCAGTTTTTTGAGAAGAAACTCTTAAAAGGGGACCCATGTCATTGTAAGAGGCCGCCTGCGGCGCGAAAAAGAAGAGCACGTGAAGCACAGTGTTCGGAACGGCACGAGCTCTCGAGGCGCGTGAGCCGAGGCGTGATCGGGGGATGAACGGCGCTGTCGGTGGATTATCGACGTGGCTCCGGGCCAGGAAGGTCGCATCGCCAGCTCCGCTCTGGCGACGGGCGACTTGAGGGTCTGGCCGAGTCCGGGACGTTGGCCGTCCAAGGTGTGGCCGTCGACCTCGGCAAGTTCGAGGGAGGCTCCTGGACTGGCTGCAGCCTCTCATGGCAGGACCGGGCACCCCAGAAAGGACCCCTCTTCCACGGCAGACTGGCACGTTCGATGATCCCCGGAATGCCACGTCGGCACTCGGGAAAGAAGCTGGACGGAAGCGGCGGCCGAGCACGTCGCGAGGCCTAACCCGTCACCTCTCCCGGTCACGTCAGCAACAGCGACCGGGTTACCCAGGCTCCCGAGACGAGCGAGTTGAAGGGTAGGACCGACTTCAATGCAGCAAGGTTTATGCGACGGTCGGCGAAAAGACAACCACATGGAGAAAGATCCCACGAGATTCCCGCCGGGAAGAAACGTGCAACGAGAACAACGAACTCAGTAAGAGCGTCCCATCCTAGTAGCGCCACAACAGTAGGCCAGAGTTGCCAGACTTTCGAGTAGAAAACGTCCAGAATTAGTGTAGGCGCAGTTAAGGACATGTTTAGTGTTTATTAGTTCCTTAGGTTGTATTTTTGTCAGCATTTATTTATTCATTATTCAGTGCGTATTTGAGTTTTTGGTTTGAGCTTTTTGGGTTTGTGGTGTGATTAAATATCTGCTTGCTGTGTCGCCATGCCTCTTCCCTCTCCATCTCTCATAACACCCGCACGCCCCCGAGATCGGTGACAACAAAAAACATCACACGCAGATTTCTCTATTACCTGATTGATGACACGGATATGATCCTTCGTAGAAAATCCCTTCCTGAATCCAGCCTGTTCTCTTGGTTGGCTAATTAGAAGGGCCTTGAAAGACTGCAGATGCTATGCATTAAAGATGCGTAAATTCTTTTTTGCGCAAGTCCTTGCAACTGTTTTTTAGAATGACCTTTTGCATAGAAGATAGGTGTTACAATAGCGTTTCAGATTCTGCTTCTGGCAGGCAGGCAGGCAGTGAACTTTATTTTAGGTCCTGAGGAGCGACTCCGAGAACCCCTTACGGGGGAGGAGCCACCGCGGGCCGCTCCCACGTTGGGACGGGCAGGCCGTGCCTGACCGCCGCGTCGTGGGCCCTCTGGACAGCCCGTAGCTGAGCGGTGAGGTCGGAGCTCTTGAGCACCTCCACCCACTCTTCTTTCGTGGTGAGATTATCGTGGTCCTTTAACAACGAACACCGCTAGAGCATGTGTTCTAATGTGCAGAAGGGAGCGCCGCAATCCGGACAATCCGGCTCGAACGAGTCCGCGTACGTACTGACCCTGGCTAGACTGGCATATGACCCGGTCTGCAGCATGCGAAGGGTGGAAGACAGGCCTGGAGAGCTTGGTGTGGGGCGGGGGATAGACCCTCCTGCCGAGCTGGTAGTGCTTTGAAATCTCGTTAAACTTGTGGAGCGAGTCCTTGTGGAACCCCGCGTCCGCGCCCTCGAGCGGCGTTTCCCCAGCGCGGTGGGTGAGTTCGCGCGCGTGGTCGTGGGCCAGCTCGTTGGCGTTGGGAACGACGGTGGAGACCTGAGGTCCCATGTGGGCCGGGAACCAAGTGATGACGTGGGGGGAGACGCTCCTGCCGCAAAGCAGGGAGGGCGCTTCCCTCGAGACCGAACCCGTGGCGAAGGCCCTGACCGCCGCCCGGGAATCCGTGTAGATCTGCGGCCTGCTCCTGTCCCGGAGGGCGAGGGCCACCGTGACCTGCTCCGCCAGTGCCGGAGACGAGCCCCGCACCGACGCGGCGTTAAGCAGGTTGCCCCTGTGATCTACCACGGCCGCCACGAAACGGTCGGATGAACCGTATTGGGCGGCGTCGACGAACGCTACCAATCGCGTATCGCCAGCGACAGATCTGAGAAGTGCGGCCGCCCGGGCCCTGCGTCTGCCTACATTGTGTTGCGGGGGCACGTTGTGTGGGAACGGCGGGACCGTGATGGCCTCCTGCGTATCCGCGTCGAGCGCGCACCGCCTCTCCCTGATGGCAGTGGGATTGCAGCCCAGCGCCTCCAAGATCCGCCTCCCCGCAGGCAAGGTAGAGAGCCTGACGACCTGGGCCGTCTGCTGTGCCTCGACAACCTCGTCGAGAGTGTTGTGGACTCCCAGCTGCATGAGCTTCTCCGTGCTGCCGGCCATGGGGATGCCGAGCACCTTTTTGATGCTCTTGCGCATCAGCGCTTCGAGCTTTGCCCTCTCGTATCTGTGCCAGCGATGCGCGGCGGCCACGTACGTGATGTGGCTCATTAGGAAGGCGTGGTACAACCTGAGGAGGTTGTCCTCCCCCAGCCCTCCGCGGCTGTTGGAGACCCTAGTGATGAGCCTGACCATGTTATCCATTTTGGTGGCGATACGAGCGATCGTCTGTCCATTACAACCATTTGCCTCGATGAGCATACCGAGTACGCGGATGACCTCCACCTTGGGAATGACCTGCCCGATGGCCGTGCGAATGGAGATGTCAACCTTTTCCAGTGGCACCTGACCCTTGGGGATGCGCCCCCTCCTGGTCGATCGATACAAAAGGAGTTCGGACTTGGACGGGGAGAGCCGGAGCCCCGTGCCCGCCAAGAAATCCTCCGTGCAGCTCAGGGCCGCCTGTAGGGATTCCTCGACTCTGCCTTCACTGCCGCCATCGCACCACACCGTGATGTCGTCGGCGTAAAGAGCATGATTAACGCCGTCCACTTCGGACAGACGGGCTGAGAGACCGCGCATGGCGACATTGAAGAGAAGTGGCGAGATGACCGACCCCTGAGGGGTGCCCCTTGCCCCCAGATCGAAGGGATCAGACTTTACCTCGCCCACCTTGAGAGTGGCGCGCCTGCCCCGAAGGAACGAACTGACGAACCCGTAAAACTTGCATCCAAGGTCCATCTCCGTAACGGAATCAAGGATGTGAATATGGGAAATTTTATCGAAGGCCTTTTCAAGATCCAGTGCTGGGATACCCCTGACGTCTCTGGTGTCCCTATCGATGATCTGGTGTTTAATGAGTTTCATGACGTCCTGAGATGACAGGGACGGACGAAAGCCCACCATGTTGTATAGGAAGAGTTCGTGTTCCTCAATGTACCTAGATATCCGGTTGTGAATGACGTGTTCCGCGACCTTTCCCACGCACGAAGTGAGCGAGATTGGTCTCAGGTTGTTTAGTCCGGGAGTTCGACCTGGTTTTGGAATCAGAACTACCGATGCGAGCTTCCAATCGTCTGGGACGTCACCCGAATCCCACACGCGATTGATCTCGTCCGTTAACGTGGAGACGGCATTTTCGTCCAAATTGCGAAGAAGCCTGTTCGAAATTCCATCCGGCCCCGGGGCCGATCGGCCGTTCAGGGTAAAAAGCGCTTCCCTAACCTCGTTTTTAGAGAAATGAGCGTCCAGGTCCTCCCGCTGGAGACCCCGGTAGCGGGGATAGTCTGCGTCGCCCGAGGGGCCTGTGGGTAGGTATCTGTCGGCCAACGATTGGATAATTTCCTGCATGGTGGAGCCTGCCCGTTTGGCTTCCTGCAGAATCCTGTCCATAGCTAGTCTCTGGTTGGACTTTGAGGCCGATTCGTCTAGGAGCTGCTTCAGGAGGTTGCATTTGCCTCCCGTGCGTATTTGCCCATCGACCGAATTACAAATTTCGTCCCACTGTTGAATAGCGAGCGTGCGACAATGTTACTCAATGGTGCGATTTAGTACTGCTATCCTCTTACGGAGTCTACGATTAAGCCGTTGCAACCCCTTCCACCTGACCAGGAGAGCAGCCTTGGCCTCGAGGAGGTGAGCGAAGACGGCTGTCCATCCTGTCCACCTTGAGGTCCGTGCGGATCGTCTTGGTGGCGGACTCGACGTCCCTTTTCAATTGCAACAACCATTCTTTAAAGTCTGTGGGATCCGCCATCTTTCCCTCCCTGATTTTTCGAAAGAGGTCCCAATCCGTGACCTTAAATTCGCGGGGGGGGGGGGCTGCTCGACATCTGGAAGGAGGTAGCCAGGATGAAGTGATCGCTACCCAAGTTCTCATGCAGGTTATTCCACGAGGCCGGTCCCACCCCCTCGACGAAGGGGAGGTCAGGTGTGGAGTCCCTGGTGATCGAAGTGCCCGTTCTGGTGGGGAAGGCCGGGTCCGTCAAGAGTACAAGTGCGTGATCGGCTGCTGTTTGCCAGAGGTCGCTCCCCTTCGCGGTCGACGACAGGTAGCCCCACTCGCGGTGCGGGGCGTTGAAGTCGCCCGCGACCACCAGCGGGGAAGGGAGCCCGCCGCCAGCCCCGCGGCCTTCGCCACGAGGGACGCAAAACGGTGTCTTTGGTCCCTGGGGGAACTGTATATGTTAAGAATAAAGATGTTGGATTTTAGCCACGCGTTGGGAATGATTTCGATTAGCGAAGGCTCGACCTTGCTGTGACCCACGCGCATTGAGTGTACGACAAAAGAACATCGATTGGACACGAGGAAGCAAATGCCCCTCCTGCCTGCGCCAAAGACGGGGTGGGATCTGTAACCCTGCAGCGAAACTGTTTCCCTAAGAGTTTCCTGTAATAAAATGACGTGCGGCTTATGCTCACGTGAACAAACGAACTGCTGCAGGACTGCCTTTATCGGCAGGAACCCAGCGCAATTTTCAATTGCTACTTCTGGACCAAAAAAAAATCGGCAAGTCCCGTCTGACAATGAATGCCGACGTTAATGCAATTCGCATTGAAGCAGTGTAGCGACACACTATTTCCAGCAATGAAACGTGTATGCGTCCTCCCTTATTGCACATGCTGTGCCATCAAGCGGCACTATGTGCTGCCCCCGATGCGCTACCCACTTGACCACGGGGACTCGGGTTGGCTGGAGAGCGGTTAAAGACATACAGGCCCTGAAAGTGCGTCAAGTACCTCGTTAGGACCTTTAGCACTTGCAAAGGGTATCAGTGTTTTCATTTACAGAGAGCTGCAACAGGTTTTGTTCCAATTAACTAAATATTTGTTGCGTTACAAAAACTGCTCAACCTAGCAGTTTCGAAACAGTTTTTTCGTTGAAGCGGCAATTTCGTTTACGGGGTATTCATTTGCCAGGGTATATGTCTTCCTTCGACACCCCCCCCCTTCCCTATTGTTGTGCTCGTCGACTATTTACAAAACTTATGGCTCACAGATTGCCATGTGTGGTGTTGTGAGGGTATCATTGATTGAAAGATCAAAGCTTCATTACAGTAGCATTGAACTTGCATGCCCATTGTTGAAAGATATGGCAAACTGAAAGGGCACCTCACCAGGTCACAAAAAATTTCGGTTATACGCTAGAAGGGTACGTGCCCTCTAGGGAGCGTTCTGCCGTGTTGCGGCCTAGCGAAAGGCCATGCGCATCCGGGCTGACCGCAGGAGCAGAGAAAGAGACTGAGCCGCTTCCGATGCGCGCGAGATAACGTCCAACCTTTATTCCATGCAACCAGCATACATATATAGCAGACACTCATGTGACCAATGACGTCACGTACAAGCAACATTTCACAATTGTGGGCGACAGCGCCAGATAACGCGGACACTTGACGCGCATAGGCGCTATCACCACATCTCCCCTTCTTTAATAATACGCTGACAGTTGCAACCAACTTAGCAGCACTGCCAGCGAAAGAACACTTTGCAGAAACAAACAATGCGCAAGAAACAATACAGTCAATTGCTGAACCCGTAGTGGTCCGGCTGTCGAACAAGACGACCAGATCGCGTTCGGTATTCAGGAAGGTCAGTTCCCGGCAAGGAAGGGCTAGATAGATCGTCAGGTGCCATGCTGTCTGTAACGCGATTAGATTTCTTTTCCGTTTCTACCCGACTATCATTTGCCTGAGGAAAATCATAACTACCTCCGTCATCCTCACCTTGTTTTGGCTGTGAAACAAAGCGAACCAAGGATTTCCTGTTTCTTTCTAGAACTACACCAGTGGAAGTTCTAACCACATAAGACCTCGGCCGCTCAGCAAGTCGCAAGACTCGCGCTTTTGCTTTGCAGTCCGTCACCCAGACTTCCGCGCCCGGTTCGAGTGGTCGCAACGAAGTAGCCCTATGACGACGGTTGAAGTTCCTACGCTGCCGCTGTCGGGCAGTCGTATCATGGCTTCTGAACTTCCTCAGGTTCACCGTCTGAGGCCGAAGGCTGGTGGGACGGACAGGCACCGTTGTGCGTAGCCGCCTGCCCATTAGAAGTTCTGCAGGGCTTTTCCCAAGTAGCCCCGGAGTGTCCCTGTACGCTAGGAGAGAAAGATATGGGTCCTTCGCTTTTGTAATGAGACCTTTAATTGTCTGGACCATCCTCTCCACTTCACCATTAGCCTGGGGGTACCTGGGGCTAGACGTCACAGCGCGAAAACCGTAGTTGCGAGCAAACAACTTGTATTCCTGCGACACAAATTGCGATCCGTTATCAGACATAACAACTTCTGGTATGCCATGACTTGCAAAGAAACTTTTAAGGTGCGTAATGACAGTGGCACACGTTGTAGATGATAACAAAGCAATCTCCGGGTACCTAGAAAAATAATCCACGACTACCAAATACCATTTTCCTTGAATATGGCAGAGATCAGCGCCTAGTTTTTGCCAAGGACGCTGTGGAGTGGTTGTCGGGATCATTGGTTCTGACTTTTGGTGTCTGTGCTCGGCGCATACACGGCAATCGGTAACCAAAACTTTCAGCTGGCAACTCAACCCTGGCCACCATACCGACTCTTTGGCTCGAGCTCTGCATTTTTCGATTCCCAGGCGACTCTCGTGCAAGCGTATCAAGACCTCTGAGCGCAATTTTTGAGGAATGACCAACCTCACACCTTTAAGTAGCACGCCTTCAGCAACTGTAAGCGTGGCTCTTTCCTGCCAATATGGACGCAAGACCATCGGAAGAGATGAGAATTTTGGCCACCCTTTCCGACTGAATTTTACGAGTGCTTGACAAACTTCGTCAGCGGCTTGTTCTGCTTTCACTCTCTTGAAGAGGCTGGCCTCGACCGCGTTTGACAGGCACCCTGAAACGTGCTTGCTGACGTCACTAACAGACAGTGCATTATCACTTTCTTTTCCACGAATCGGGGCCCTCGACAACACATCTGCAGTAACTAGGCTCTTGCCCGGGACATGTACAACTTCATAGCTGAACCGCATGAGCCTCATGCGAAAACGCTGAATGCGAGGTGGTAAAACATCTAAAGGAGATTTTCCCAGCAAGGTTACAAGAGGTTTGTGGTCGGTTTCACACACAATTTCAAGACCTTTGATGTACCCTTCGAATCGTTCTGCCGCCCACGTCATTGCTAGTGCCTCTTTTTCAATCTGGGAATATCGGGTTTCGGCAGGCGTCAACGAGCGCGATGCAAAGGCAACGGGTCGTTTTTCGTTGTTTGGTTGAACTTGCATCAGTACCGCCCCTAAACCGAATGATGACGCATCGGCGGAAAGAATCGTAGGGTACTTTGCATCATAGTTAGCCATGACGCGCGCCGAACCGATAACGTCTCTAACGTACGACAGCGCTTGCTCTTGGGCTGGTCCCCACGTCCATTCAGAACTCTTCAAAAGCAAGTGACGTAACAGCGCCGTTTTTGAAGCCAAATCTGGTATGAATCTTGCCAGATGATTAGTCATACCGAGCAGCCGTCGAACGTCAGACACGTTATTTGGCGCCGGCAGTTCTTTGATGGCCCGGACCTTTTCAGGGTCCGGCCTGATTCCGTCACGACTTAGAACACAACCAAGAAAATTGATCTCGGTTGCTCCAAAACAACACTTTTCTTTGTTTAGCGTAACGCCAGCACTCATGAGACGGTCTAAAGTAAGACGCAGACGCTCATCATGTTGAGCTTGGTCGCAGCCATAAATGAGCACATCATCCATCATGTTTACCACGCCTGGGATTCCTTCCAGAATCTGCGACATTTTCTTTTGAAAAAACTCAGGTGCTGACGTTATTCCAAACGGTAGCCTCTGAAAACAGTATCGCCCAAATGGCGTAATGAAGGTAGTTAACTGGCTTTCCGGCGACAACTTGATCTGATAAAATACTTGATCTGATAAAATCCAGAATTAGCGTCCAGCTTCGAAAAAACCAATGCCCCACTTAACAGACCAAGGCTATCTTCAACAGTTGGCATAACATAGCGCTCGCGAAGTACACTTTTATTTAGTTGCGTCAAGTCCACGCAAATACGAACGTCTCCAGAAGGTTTGAGTACTGGTACGATACCCGCGCACCATTCTGTTGGTTCGTCTACTTTGCGGATTACGTCGTCTCGCTCCATACGCTCGAGCTCCTCCTTAACTCGGTCCCGCAGGGGTAAGGCAATGCGACGAGCAACCTGAATAGCAAAGGGTACAGAGTTCGGCTTCAGTCTGATATTGTATTCCCCTTTCATAGCTCCCAGACTACCGAAAAGCTGAGGGTAGGAAGCTTCGATGGCTGTCACGCTACTGACCGAGTCAGCGAACTTGATCAGCTCAAGGGCTTCGAGCGCCGGGAGACCCAAAAGTATCGAGCGCAAGGGCGAGACCACGTACACCGTTTGTCGGACAATGCGTTGTTTCCACTGGATAGTGGCAAGAAACTTTCCGAGAACATGCAGTGGCTCATTCGCAGGGCCAGTTAAGGTTATGTCGCAGTTCTCTAATTTGGTAGGCAATCCCGGAAACGTTGAGGGTACAACGGACACTTCTGCACCCGAATCAAGTTTAGCGAACACCGGAGTGCCGTTAATGACAACTTGAGCATACCGAGAATTAGAGTGCTCCCCATTTACCGCGCCTACGAAATACGCCCCCTTGTCCACATGGAGAGAAGAAAGCTGTACCTTCTTTCGCTCGCCTGCAGCCTTTTTTCGACACACCACTGCGAAATGTCCGGAACAACCGCAGTAGTTGCATTTCGCAGCTCGTGCCGGGCAGGAGGTCCTTGGGTGCTCTCCTTGACCGCAGTTGGGGCATGAACTGGGGGTGAGAGGTCGGTAGGACTGTGGTCTGGTGCGTTGACCTTGTGTGACAGGTGCAGTGGTCCTTGACGAGGTGCCGGAACGCTGTCCTGAAGAATTCTTCCGGGGCTGCCGTTGTTTGTTGATCGCGTCCAGGCTGCTGGCTGGCACTGCCGAAGGTTCGTCGCTGGTTTCTCGCAGCTGTTGCTGCTGTCGTTGGACGGTCTCCTTCAAGCGAGCTTTTGCCAAAGCGCTGGCGAGTGTCAAATTTGCATCCATTTGCAGAGACTCCGAGAGCTTGGCATCGCTGAGGCCGACTACAAACCGGTCGCGGATCATGCGTTCCTTTTCCTTGTAGTCGCACCGGTCCGCCAGTGTGTGCAACGCGGTGATGAATTGGTCGACTGACTCTCCAGGTTGTTGTATGCGTCGGTGAAAACATGCGCTCTCGTAAACGAGGTTCCGTGCGGCCACGAAGTGATCGTCGAACTTTTTTCTGACGACTTCATACTGCTTCTGCTGTTGTTCAGATAGTGCGAAGGTCGAAAAGATCTCTCTCGCTTGCTTGCCCATTGTGTAGAGTAGAGTCCGGACTTGCGCTTCTTCACTTCGCTCATTTAAGCCAGAGGCAAAGCGGTAGTCGTCGAATAGTTGGATCCAGGAAGGCCATTCAGACGTCCGGTCGAAGTCAAACGTTGGCGGAGCTGGAACAGCGAACATGCCGTGAACTGGCTTGACTTCTTTGTCTTCTGACATGGCGCCGCTTGACGAAGACTGGTGCAACGCCCCTCGTATATCAGAAGACGGCCGCTTCTGACACCATGCCGTGTTGCGGCCTAGCGAAAGGCCATGCGCATCCGGGCTGGCCGCAGGAGCAGAGAAAGAGACTGAGCCGCTTCCGATGCGCGCGAGATAACGTCCAACCTTTATTCCATGCAACCAGCATACATATATAGCACACACTCATGTGACCAATGACGTCACGTACAAGCAACATTTCACAATTGTGGGCGACAGCGCCAGATAACGCGGACACTTGACGCGCATAGGCGCTATCACCACACGTTCTACCAGAAGAATTTTTAAAATTGGTTCATTAATAGCTGACATAGTAATATTTCAGTGCCGGGAACCCATGATTTCGGGAGGCGAGCACCACTGCCAAGAGACACTCTCCCGACTTGCTCCGTCTAGCCTCCGCAAGAGAAATTCCTTCCCTCTGTTCTCCCGTACCCAAGCTCGAGGATCGCGTGATGCATATGTCGCGGGCCCCGCCTTTTCTTCTTTTCTCTTTTTTTTTTCTGTGCGGCGCACTTCCGCTAACGGTTGCACACGCGAGCTTTTGTGTTTGTCTTGTTTCGCGCTGTGCACGTGCACCTGATTACAGTAGAACCTCGGTGATACGAGTCTCGTGTGATCGCGTGAGCTATTCGTATCATCTAGAATTCGTATCATCAAAACATACACAAAATCAAGAAAAAAATTATTTATTATATTAGAAAAAATTCCTAATAGTGGAACCCCGTTGATATGTTCCTCGCCTCTGCGTTTTCTCGGCTGCTACGTTGCGTTTTCGCGGTCCTGGCCTAAATCCTACATTGACATCCATGTATTATGTTCCCCTTGATACGTTGCCAATCTGTAATTTTCTTGCATCTTACATTGCGTTTGAATGTCGCTGTCACGTAGATTTAGCAGTGCAGCCAGCTTGTACATTGCAACAAGTGACCGGTGTATTGCAACAAGCGACAGGCACGTTACAATAAGCGGCCGGCACATTGCCGATACGACGTGGCCGCCGCATCACATGGCCATATCTTGAAAGCGATCTGCGACGTGCACCAAGTGCGAGCTCACGCGGGCCTCATCTTCAAAATGATCTGCGATGTTGACAAAGTGCGCCTAGTGCCGGATAGCTTAGTATGCACTGTGCTCTCGACGTTTAGTTCGCGTTGAAGCGAAAGACAGCCGCTGCTGCCGCGCTTCCTTACTCCATCGAGCGAGATGGGTTCGTGTTTACCTGTGCGCACGTCACACCGTGCTTGTTAATTTAGTTAGTATGCCTATACTTACAAGTTTATATGGCCGATAAAACTACTACCCTTACTTCATACAGCTGTCTACTAATTTGCTATCGCAATCGTTGCTTCGCCTTTCGAGTGAAACTGTGACATCGGCCAAAACTGTGCAGCAGTCCGCGTGATGATGCGGCGGTCTGCGTCATCTTTCTCGCTGGTCAAAGCATCGGCTAGGCTGCGATGTGGTCCGATCCGCTCAACGTGGGGACCAATGAGAGATTGCGCAGCCGAGTGATGTGGCCGATTGCTTGGCGACTATGGATCCCGCCCAGATCCCACTGTGCTGGCTTGTCTGTGCCGGTCGCTCCGCTGGCTTGGCCGCTGCTGCCCCCGCCGCTGTTGATCACGTGTTCTGCAGCGGTGCGGCAACGTGTTCGTAACAGCTGATTTTTTTTTCGTATTAAGAGCAATGTGTTTTGGCCGGAGAATGTTACAAATTTGTATCAAACCAAAATTCGTACCAGCCGTGATCGTATCACCGGGGTTTTACTGCAGTGGTATAAGTCAGTGCTACACGACACTAAGGCAGGCACAAGCAGATCACAGAACATGATTGCACGCTGGAACACTGTCCCGTAACATGGTTATAACGATCTACCAGTTATAATGCCCATTTACGATTTTCTGACCCTCCCTATAAAAACTGCTTCCAGATATAATAGACGTTTTTTAAATTGCTGTGCTGCTACAACGAACGCTTCAAACCCGGTCATGGTAAAAAAGAGGTCACACACGAAGTACCAAAGCACAGAAGCCCGACTAAACTGGGCGCACGGCAGCGTGCACCCTGCTCCAGTCCAACCACGACAATGATACCACCTTCAAGATAAGCGAGCGACCACCTCGCGCCGATTTCAGAAGCTGCAAAGAAGTCGCACGTTTTCAAGGCACAGTGGCATGCCACGTACAGCATGAACAGCATGGTGCTTGGCACGTGCGTCGGTGCAATATTGGAAACCTCGACTATACCAAAATTGGTGTCAATCTCGTTTTAGCGCAATTGTCCATGCGGCACCATGTGCATTACGCCTGTTTCAACGGTTTGGAACTACCGTCCACAGACGAATCCCCCACAACGGACGCAGCTACAACGAAATTTCAACCACAACGAAGATTTTCCGATTCCTCGTCAGCTGCCCATAGAAAGTAATACAAAAAAAGTCTCTTCATAACGAAGGCATTTTATTCGGTATTTCCGCTTCAGTGAAGTTTTCGAGAACGAAACTGGGACTGAATTGAAATTGGAACTGTTGAGTAGTCAAATTAAAAGGCCCTTCCAAAGCTGTGACGATCGTATGTCCGCTTGAACTAGGTTTTCGCAAACGAAATCAAACTGAGAGTACCGATTTAAACCACTGCAATCCATAGCCACGTGCGGTCATCACCTGCCTGCGCGAGACTGCACGGGATCACCACAATCGCTGCTGTTTTCTGTGGTGTGTGTTCGGTTGAAATGGCTACGCCAACGAAGAAGCGTAAATTTCTCTCTCGAGGAAAGGGCACATATGATTGCCAAGGAAGTCGTCCGAAAGACGAAGCATGGATTGCAATAGCAGATTAGTATACAGCTGTACGAACTAAAGATAATAGTTTTATCGGTCGTACAAACTTGTGAACATTCGCTTACTAACTAAATTACCAAGCGCGGTGTCACAGATCCACAGATCCACAGATCACACAGGTGCTCGATGACCGCGGAGACTCGGTGTCAACATGCTGGACTGAGGCGGTGCGGCAATAGCAGCGAGCGAATTGACCTCTGTGCCGTCTCTCGCTTCGACGCAAACTGAACGTCGAAAGCACAGCGCACACTAGTTGCACTTTGCCCACATCGCAGATGGGTTTGAGGATGAGGCCCGCGCAGGCGTGCATATTGTGCACATTGCAGATTGCTTTTAAGATACGGCGGCCGCGATGCAGCCGCTCTTGTCAACATGATGCCAACGTCTTGTCATCTGGGCAAAATGACAACCCGCTAGACACACCTATTCCGACGACTGCTTTCAAAGTAATGGATCCTTTTGACCTCATCTTAAAAGTTATCAGAGCCCACGACAATGACATTGCGATGGCTCTTTTAACGGACTGTGAGACTCGCGTAACGCCTTTGCTTGCCGTGAAGCGTAAGAAATCCAGGCTGGCCGACTCCTGGAAATAAAGCTTCCAGTAAGTGTAAGCTTGCCAAGCTTGCCGACTCTGTCATAAATATGATGGTGCATGTGCCGCAAAATGAGTGTTTCGTGATCAGCCGGGCACGTGCGTTGAGTTAGGCGTCGGCCGCAATGCACAAAAAATGCCGGAACAGAGGCGCGAAATATTGACACCTTATTGAATGCCTTCGGTACATCTCAACCTTTGCCCCCACGTCATTGCGAAGATTTCCCGGACGATGCTTTCGGTTTCGTTCGCGGCTTTGCCGTTTGGCGTACGTATATACATACCAATTTCGCGTCAACTAAGTTGCGCCACAAGGAAATTTTTCGTATGTCCCGTGAATTTCGTTGTAGCGGGGCTCGACTGTGTCTTTCCACCGTGGGAACAAAGGCCGCTCAAGTGTTTGTGTCGACGGTGCCCGAGTCGGCGAGAACACTGGACCACATGCTGCCGCCACAGAATGGTGGAAAAGACCATTGTCAGGAAATGACGGTTTGGTGCACTTTGTTTACACGTTGCCGATTGCTGATAATGGTTCCCAGTGGCGTTTTACCTTTTGAACATGCATTTATTTTCGCCCGAAGCAACATATATTTATTTTACGGCTCTTGTGTGTATGATGTGCAGTCATAATGCCGAGACCATGATGTTCGAGACCTTCGCAGATTGGCGGCATGCCGCAGTAGTTTTCTAAGTTTATGCTTCCGGCCAACTAGAACGCTTCGCTCTCGTGTGCAGAATAGTCGTGTCCTACTGGTAGTGCAATATATTACAAGCTCTGGAATAAAAAATGGCACCTCCACTTGCAGTTTTGAAATAATAAGTGATCGGAGCCGGGCGCCGTTTTGTAAGAGCTACACGACGCCGCATTTAGTTTAGATGGATGTTTGTAACGGAAGTTTGCAGCTACGTGTGGGAACGCACCGGGAACAAAAAATGTCACAGTTTCGCCCTAAGGGTGAAGCAATGAATGCGATAGCAACACAGCAATGTCATACGAAGTAAGGTGAGCGGCTCTGGTAGCAATATGAATTGTAGTAAACATGAGCTGATTAAGTAAGCAGGTGTGCTGCGGCGTAAGTAGACCGACATGAAGAGAGACTCGATGACCACGAGAAGGCGCGTGTGAAACCGTGATGTTGATGAGAAGCGCTTCCCGTGGGCAGTGCGTGCGAAGGGACACACCTGTAGTGCTGCACTGCCGATCCGGGCAGCATTGCATGTGTTCCGTGCGTTGGAAAATGTGGCCCGACTATTACTAACTGAATGAACAAGCGTGGTGTGAGCGCGCACAAACAAACAGGAATAGATCACACTGAACGACTGCAGACAACGACTGTCAAAACGCTGGCAGCGAGCGTATATACGCCGCAGCGTGCGAAGGTACGTGCGGTCTATCGCTTCAGCGGAAACTGAGCGGCGAATGCACGGCGCATAAAGGTCAGAGCCGTGTGGAGATAAGAGAGGGTGCGGACGAGCGACGTGCGCGGTTGTTGGCAGCGTAAAAGTGCGCCCCCCCCCCCCCCCTCCTCCGCTCCCTCCGGCGCTGGCTTCCCGCTTCCTTGCTTGCGCGTGGGTGATTGAGTGTGTTCGCTCTCCGTGAAGCGCGCGTCCCCGCACGCTTCCGCTCGGGCATGCGGCGCGCGGCGAAGATTTTATCTATAGGGAACCTCACGGCGACGGCGACGGCAGAAATCCGGTAGAAGTGTCCATATAATTGCTATCGCAATAAAATGACACCGAAAATCTGGTTTTCGGACCAAAGTGCTGTCAAATTGTAACTGCTGACACAGTGCAGTTAATTTTTGAGTGTTTTTAACCATTCAGCCGCCAACCCCGAGCTGTACTCGTCACACGAGTTTGTACCAATATCGCCAAAGAGGTATCACGGTCGTCAATTGCTTTGCTTGCAATTTTGAACTCTAGATGGCGGTAGTTCTCTATGAAAAACCATATTTCGTGCTGTTTTAAGCCTGGCAACAGTCATTTCATAATGGCGCTTCGCGAGACGAATGCCTGTGGCGCTCCAAGAAAAATAGGTGCTTCTTGGAGCAGTACAGAAAGCAGCATTAGTGACGACATGGAATTTGTGTCCGACAGCGACTCGGACATTGTCTTTACCCTGGATATTGCTTCAGATGACGACGACGGTGACGCACTTGTGTGGCAGCGCATAAACACCGATAATCCGCCACCTGCACCTCTTCAGTGCCCGGAATCTTGCGGCAGCCCACTGATGACATTCTTGGCTGGTTTCATGTATTTTTTGACTGGGGCATCATGGACCTAATCGTCACGGAGACGAACCATTATGCGGTAGCGTACCTTGCTGCTTGGTGTGCTAATTATGAACAGAAATCAATGATGTAACATATATTTTCAGAATCAGAATTCCATGAAAAAAATTATGACTACTTGAAAAAAAATTTGCGATTTTGGTACGTTTTTCGGAAATTAAATTGGCGGTTAAAGGGTTACGGGCAAGTTCGTATGTAATGAACTACTGATATAATGGCCACTTTTTGCCAAACTATCGAGTTCGTTATAAATGGATTTGGACTGTACATCTCTCTTGCTACGGTACGAAGTCAAACAAAAACACGCAGACATTCGGTTTGTATGTTTACTATTTCTCTAAACATGAATTTGTCTATTGAAGCAACATATTCAACAAATAAGTGATGTTGCCTTGAATAATTCTCCAAGTCGCGGGTCGCTGAGAGTAACGTCACAGCACAGCGATGTATGTAGCACACTTGCAATATATATATAATATGTACGTGCAATATATATATATATATATATATATATATATATAAACGAGCGCGGAGCCCGCGTGGAGAAGGGTAAACGGTGTTTAGTTTGAAATTTCAGCTCTTTCCGCAGTGCGTAGTGATGTAATATTTAGCTGACACGATTGTTAGCGCGCATTGTATGCACTGCATTTGTCAGCTTAAAATGGCCATACCTGGTATGGAGCCCTTTAATTGCAGTAAAAGACAATGGATCAAAAGAAGTGTATAAGACGGAGCGCTAACTTTATACACTGATGATCGGTGTTGTCGTTTTAGCAATTTAGTTGCTAGATTTAGCAACCTTTTTGTCTGTTTAGCCACAAGATCTTTTTTTAGTGACGAGCGACTTCTTTTTATTCATTTTGAAGCTCAAAAAGTTGCTTCGCAAAGTGGTTTATAGGTCTCGCTTAGTTATTCTAGAGCTACGAGTGGGTGGCCGAAACTGGCTTTATGGCGCCTGGGCTTTGGTTATGCCGAAGCAGCTGCGCTCTGCACTCGTCACACGTTGCGACTCCGTTGGAAACAGTTATCACATTGTGCTTACACAATGAATGTTCTTTCAATTGTGAAACCCATTCGAACAAGTCTTCCGAGTGGTTGCTGGAATTCACTACATTTGTTCGACGTTAGAAAGTGTAGCACTAAAGTAACTTATCATTTGTAGTTAATTTTGTGTTGCGATATAGATTGCAGCAGGTGAATAGGGTTAAGGCGACGGGCCCTGGTACTTGAGCACAAGGTTTGATTCCAGGTCATTCTTATGGGGATAGAATTTGTACTAGCTACATGCAGTGGTGTGATTGCTGCTCCAATTGCTCCAAGCTGCTCCAAAAGACCAATCCTGCTACATCCTGATACATTTTCGATAATGTGCTCTAAAGCTGCTCCAAAAGGGGTTCTCTGGTATTTTAAAAACCAACTAATCTAACAAGCGACATCATTCATCCCATGCACTCGTCGTGTGTGTACATGGAGGAAGTAAAAGATGGGTGGTAGAGTAGGGCTGCTACGTGCTTGAAATGTGGTGGCCATTGCTGAAATGGCACTTTCAAAACTAAGAGCTGAGAGCACATAACTGCTCTATGGGAAAGCATTCTGCTGGTACAGCAAAGCCTTTTCGTGATGTGGTTAGGTCGAATGGGTGCATGATGGCTGAAAATTTTGTTACATGGGGGCAAGTTGTTGGACATGGTACTGAGTTTGTTTCTCTTTGTTGCACTGCTGCCATTTTGCTGTTTCCTGCTGGTGTACAGGTTGCACACTCCTAACGCTCTTCCATAGCCGAGTTCCCCGAATTCCCATATTGTGGGGATGCGCGACTCTCACGCGTCCCCTGATGTTGTTTTCCCCGCATGTCTCCTGTAGTCCGGCTTCTCTGCGTGGCTAAGCCCGGCGGTGGTTGCGGCGCGTTGCGAGAGATGGCGCTAGTGTCGCGATGCTGCGCTAGTGTCGCGATGCTGGCGCCACCGAACGGCGGGGTCACTTGGGGGAAAAAGGTCGGAGGCGCTTTTTCTTTGGCTGGGGATCGGCGACCAACACGCACGAACGCTTCGCGCGTGCGCCGGCCCGCTTCGCGCGACCGTCGCGCGAGGCTTAGATCGGGACACCGGTATGGACGAACACGGATCGTTCGAGCGCGCCACCGTTCGCGTGACCGTACACGTGAACGACTAGGCGATGGTGTCATAGCATGGGGCGAACGTATTCGCTCGCTATCGGGTCGCGGTGAGTCGGACTTCCTTGATTTGTCGCGCGCCCGTGTGAATGTTCAATTGGTAGTAATTTGGCTAGTGTGAGGCAAGCCTATTTTATTAGTTGTTATACAGAGCGGACTTCCCTCTACAAGTGTGTTTTATTGCTGACAGCAATAAACGTTGTTGAGTTGACTCGCTGGTTGCCTTATTCGCCCGAACCCTACGTAGCTGCGATTACACGCGCTACGGGTTGGGGAAGACCCCCACAGTATCTATGTGTACTTCTACAGTTCCCGCCATTTTTAGTGCCCAGTCACTTGCAAACTGGAAAGTTAAAGTGGAGATTAGAGAGGTTTGGGGTCATACTTTCGTCTTCACAGCTTCATCCTCTAATTTCGCTGTAATTACTTCGTCATCATGCATGGGATTCGCATGTTCTATCGCCACAATGGTGAGCTATATATTTCTTGGCAAAAATGTGCTTGTTTCTCGTGAAATTGGGCTTCTGTAATCTCCTCTTGCGTCTCTCAAAGGCAATTTTTCCACTTGGAAATATGCATTTAGATGCTCCAAAAGCTCGTTTCTATGCTCCAAAACGCACTTTTGGTTGCTCCAAGAAGCTGCTCCAAAACAGCCTCGGCCAATCGCATCACTGTACATGCTATAAGAACCTTTGCTTGTCGGAAGTAAGCCCTCCATTTCAGCCCTTGACCACAACTCGTGTTTTGATACCCCACAGCAACACAAACTGATCAATCAAATCTGTTGTCACTTTAGTTGCATGTACATCACATTATCAAGCAGAGTGCAATGCATTCTCCTTGTTGGTGCTTGCTTTCATATGTGATTCAACGTATTAGTCAATTGTATAATAACAATATAAAATGGCAATAATAACAATAACAATGGCGTAACAATATAATAATTGTGTAGAACAGTATGCAAACAAGGACATATACATTGTAACTGTTGAGCCAACAAGTTAATTTCTTGCTGCACACTGTGTATCTGTGTAATTTAAGCTTCGTCTGAATCCTGCATCAAATTCTAAAGGTGAATTTCTCACTGAGGATGCCAGAGACGCTCTCAAGACTGATATTTTTACTTTCTTGCTGTATCACTCAAGATTAGCTGAGCAGTGTGCAAAGCTGAGCAGCAGCTTGGCAGCTTGGTGGCAGTTAAACATTTAACAGTGTTGGCTTACCTTGTGGGAATCCTCGGGTCCCATAAACGCCGCACGGGCGAACGTCGCGTCAAGCGCATGCGTGCCAGGGAGAGGGGAAACTTTCCTTCCGCGGGCGGCGCGCGGGAATCGCAAGCGCTATGAGCGCCACCGGGTGGGTCACGTGAGATCCCGCTGATATCGCCCGGGTCTCTTTGGTCTCCAGCAAGCGGCGATGGCGGAAGTCTCCGCCGCCGCTCCCGTATTCCCGCACGTGGTTAGTCAACCGCGTTCTTGCCGCGGCAAACACCGCGGCCCCCCCGTATTCCCCAGTTGGTAAGTCGGAAGCCCTTCTTTACCTAGTGTATTATTCTCTTCGAAGGAACCCTCAGCGATGTCAACTGTAGCTAGCTGGCCTGCTCGAAGTGTTAGTTGCAGTCGTAATAAATGCTTTTCGAGTGTACACGTGGTTGTCGTCTTTTGTTTCCTCGAGCTTGTACCGGACCGCGGTTGATGCGCAGGCATGCGCCAACCGCGGGGCTCGGTGTGTCGAGGCAGAGGGCCGTTGGCATCCCCCCATATCCCGACAACCTTAACATAACTTGCCCATTTCACCGCATTTTGTTGTGAACAGAAATAGGGGGTTGCGAAATGTGCACGCTTGCCCTGACAAGCCTTTATCATCACATGAAGGATGAAATGTGACTGAAAACATGACCAATATGTGTGGCTGCAGGATGACGCCCGCCAGTTCTTCACGGTGGCAGGAGCAACATCGTCGCAGGAGTGCGAGATCACACCTGAGCTGGCCTCTCTTATGAAGCGTCTCTGGCAGGACCCAGGGGTTCAGCACTGTTTTGCCCGCTCACGCGAGTACCAGCTCAACGACTCAGCCTCATAGTGAGTGCGACACTTTTTCTTTTTTCTCACATGGGGGGTAGCGCTGCGTTGCTCCCTCATAGTGCTAGTTGATATTCTATGCAGGTGGCAGTTGGGCAGGTAGTGTGATGCACAGAGAAGGCAAATAGTCGTTTTCTAGAGAAGCATTTTCTAAGCTTGGTTTGGGTGAGGCCTTCACATAGCCTCCACAGATGAGCTCATGCGAATCCTATCAGTCAAGTCCATCACTCTAAACGGAGAGTACAGTAAAACCTCATTAATTTGACCCTCGTTAATCCAGGAAATGAGATAATTAGGACTCGACTTGTGGTCCTGGTAGACGTATGCATTAGTTAATTTAGTCACTCTCGTTCATTCGGACTTATTTGGCCGCCCACCGGTTAATTCGGACAACTCTCGGAGCTTGGCGAGTGTGGAGCGCCGCAAATGTGATGTAAAAGCGGCGCTAGTGTCCAACCGACACGAAGCAACAGAGTCCGCATCACCATAGTCATCAGCGGTAATCGTACGTGAACGATAAAAACACTGGAACGCTGCATGCCTATTTGTGCCTTTATAGTCTTTATTCTTCCGTTTATTGCCATGCATAACACCGCATTGGCCGCATACTTTCATAATTGCATAGTCGCCATCCACGATTGCATCGAATGCGACGGCAGTTTCGCCCGCAGCGGTTGCTGTAAACGGCAGTTTCATTTCGACTCGGTGCATGCGTTTGCCGCGGGCCTTCCGAATCTCGTGGTCGCCGTCCACGATCGCGTCCATAGTGGTGGCGGTTTCATCCGAAGCGGCTCGGAAGGAAGGTGCGCGGAAGGTGCGCGGCCGACGTGTGCACCGAGTCAAACCGAAACTGCCGTTTGCTGCAACTGCTGTTTGGAGTGCAGCAACTTAATGTGCCCAATGGCCTTGAAGCACGGCAAGAGTTGAGCGTTGCATAAAGCCAGCTGCCAGAGATTTGCTTCGCCGCAATACAGCCGTGTTACGCGGTAAAACATACCAAGATTGGAAAGGGGCTACTGTCATGGAACATTGTGTGCCTTAATTATACATGCGTGCACCCGCCATCTCTGTCCTAGTGCAAGCACTGATACACCTAATAACTGTACTGGCAGGCCTTCAGAGCTATCTTAGACATGCCTGTAGCGATTTGAGCCCTTGGGGTCAGTAAAAGGCATGCATTCATTTTTCCGGACTGCCCAATTTTTCGGACATTTTTGCAGCCCCTAGGGTGTAAAAAAAAAGTCAGACTGTGTTAGCATGGCAGAATTGGGGCCGAGAGTCGGCTGACTAGTGAGGCAAGACTATTCATAGAAGTATCGATGCTATCGTTATTTTAGTCATTGTTGAAATACCAATAGTAGTACAATAACTATTGACTGTGTACTATTGATATCAACAATACTTTTGACTGAATTATTGATAATGCTAATTCATGTGGTGTACCACCCGTAAACACTGCAACAAACTTGGCGACATATTTAATAATGAGGGTCAGGTAGCCCAAAATTTCTGGCGATATCACTAGCCACGAATTGCAAGATTATTGATAGTTTCTATGTGAAATATTGTAATACTATCAATAGTAGTACTATTGGTTGTCTTTTTTACAGCATCGGTAGTGTCAAAAGATCAATTGGTACTCTCGATAGGCAATTTACTGATTGTTTTGCATCAATGGCCAACACGACACGATTTGAGAGAGGATCTGCAGTGGGGCGTGGCTTCCTACTTACAGCTACCTGAATGCTTTGGACCGCATCTCACAGCCAAGCTACACACCAACACAGCAAGATGTGCTACGAACGCGAGTCAAAACAACAGGCATCGTCGAGACGCACTTTGTCTTCAAAGAGCTACACTTCAAGTGAGTGAGACCTGTGGTGGGTTTATGTGGTGCAAAATGTTTTTGGTGCATTGCTTGCTTGTGGTGGAGGTGTGATAACACAGGGGAAAAAAATGTTTATAAGTCAAGTAAAAACTGTAAATTTACTGTAATTACTCGAATCTAACATGCACCTTTTTTCCAGAAACATGGGTCTGGAAAGTGCCTGCGTGTTACAGTTAGATATGAAACCAAAAGTGCGTTTATGGCATTGGCAACATCTAGCCATCAGAGGCAGTCATTGCCATCACAAGATAACAGAGCACGTGTTCGTGAAGGTTGCTGTGAATTCATTTCTTTCTCCACTGCGATATGTATGCTTCTTATCCGTGGCCAGTAAAGTGCAAATGGTGACAAAAACGCACCGGTTTCATTATGAAAGCTTATTTTAAGGAAAGTTTTCCTTCTGTGAAGGTAAATTCTGCATCTCTTGTTTTTTCTGATTACAAACATCAAGGGCATGCCACATTTTTGTTTTATAAATTGGGTGCGAACAGATGCCCTTTTATTCTCTTAATTTGAACCCACGAAAATTTGGTGCACGTTAGAGTTGGGTAAGCACAGTAAAACGAAATTTTTAATTTTTTGGTGCTGACCTGTAAGTTAGCAGCATTGTTGCAAGTGTGGTAAAAAAAAATGTTCAGTAGGTGGCACGAATGTGCACCTCATAGTCTCTGTGTAAAGATTGCCTCTCCACTTAAGACATGCACTGAGGAACAGCACTCTTTTAATCAGACTTTTCACAAGTGTAGTAAAACCTGTTAATGCTCATCAATGAATGAAAGGTAGTGTATGTTGCTATGTCGCGTCCTTTGTTTCCATGCTATTAAGTTACCAACTAGCCCGATCTCTAATGCTACATCTGCAATGAATGTAAGCAAAGTATGATAATGCATGTTTTGCCACAGCCCCAGCAGATGTAGGAGTGCAAAAGAAACACAATTTGTGTGACAGCTGCGAGATGCTCTTTGACCAAGTCAAGCACATTGAGTTGTGACGCCATTGCAGCTATTGAAGCAGTATAAAGGATAACCGCTGAGTGATTGCAAGGTGATGGGCAAAATAGGCACGCTGTTCATGATGTGCTCTGGTTTCAAGCAGTAGTGGCTAAGTGGGTGCTGCAGTTGCTCAAAACGTGTTGGTGTCTGTGAAGAACTTCAGTGGGGCTTTGAATGAGGAAGTGACTTCCTTGCTAAATTTGTTACTGGGCATGAAACATGGGTCCAGCGCCACGTCCTGGAAACAAAGAGAGTGTGCTGTCATAATTTTTTATCTTCAAAACCAGGCATCTGCAGAGATGGTTATGCTCAATCTTTTCTAGAATTAGAAATGTTAATTTTTTTAGCATTACAGTAAAACATCATTACATTGCAACAAAGTTGAACACAGAGCCAGAATTACTTCATTACAATCAACGACCGATTTTGTGAACACCCAATTTTTCGGACATGCCCGATAATTCCGACGCCTTCGTGGCACCGCCATATACCCCATAGAGTCAGTGTATAAGAACTAAGGATGGGCGAATATTCGCTATTGTCAAATATTTGATCGAATAATTCCATATTCGCTATTCGCTTCGAATTCAGGTATTCGACACTTGCGAATTATTCGGCGCTCCCGTATAGGCAGCAAGAAGCCACGGACGGTTGGTACCCATCTCGGAGGCTATGCTTCAAGTCATGAATGCCATACATCAACCATAAATCTCGAAGGCTATACATTGTTGCATTAAAGAGCCTGAAATGTCTGACGCAAAAGAGCAGGAACGGTGCTAATGTACAACCGAAACGAAGCGGCGGAGTCCGCATCGCCGTAGTCTTCAGCGGTAATCGTACGTGAATGACAGCAACGACGGAACGCTTCGTACCTATTTGTGCCTTTATTGCGCTTACCGCTGCGCATAACAACGCGTCACGGCTGCGACCAACCGGTTGGTCGCAACGTCGCAGCAATCGCTGCGATTTTTCCGTCGAAATTGCGCCGAGAGGTATTTCGCGGTCTGTTTTGGAAAATGGCGGCGGTCGCTCAACGCAACGTTTACGGATACTTTTTTGTCTATAAATATTGGATCAACAAGCCTAGAACAGTGCAACTAATTGAGTGGAGCCTTGGATTGCGCAATCGGTACGTAACATCAGCACCGACACGCGAACAGTGCAGATAAAAACTCGGTCAGATTCGGTTCTGTGATTTCTACGAGTTTGTTGACACGCTACGTTGCTAATCTGGCGACGCTTTTTTAGGTTGGCTTCGGGTGCTGATAGTACGTACTTTTGCGTGATTTTCCGTTATTCACACGCGCTGCGAGTTGGTAAATACTACGAGGTGCCCCTCACGGGAAGGCATGGCCTTCGGATGTCGTCCCAATTTTCTGGTTCTGGAGACAACTCGCGATATACGAAAACGCCACAGTTTTATCGCGGTATGCTTTTACGGATGGAACAATTTAAAGAATATGCAACTACGGACAAATGCTGTGGTCAATAGGTCACGCTATACGCGCGACCATTTAGTTGCAGTCAGTTGGTTAGGGCTTTCATGCGCATTTTCCCCAATGAATTATCTCATTTCAAGGTTCTGTTACTTCCGCTGCAAGACGCAAAGCGAACGTGCACACTGGATATCGTAATGAATGTTCTACAATAGCATATTTCACGCTTTGACTGGGAATAAACAGTATTGCCAATTTATTTTCGAAGCAATATTTAAACAGTTTTTTTCTCATTTTTCTGATGCATCATTTTTCTCCTGAATAAAAAAACCAATAAACCTTCAGTGTGTTGCAGACTTTGTATCTGTACTGCTTCTGTATTAACCCTCACATTAAAAGGTAATTGCACATTTCGCTTACTTCAGTGCATCGAATTACTTTTGTTTATGCTGGTTGTAACATATCGCAGTACTCTAAGAAACTACTTAGCCATAAACATCCTTGCCTTTTCTTGCTTCTCTGTCTCTACTTCCTGTAAAACACATGCAATAATGCGAAAAGCAGGCAGACATCTGGTTTTTAGTAGATAACACATTAAACAAAAGCAGATCAAAATTGTGCAGTGAAGTCAGCCGGTTGCATTCCTTCGTGTGAATGATAGGATTTTTTCAAGTGTGGGTGGGTCTTGCATGTCCACAGCTCATAAAGTGTGCAGACTCATCACGAGGCGTAGGTATAGCCCATCAAGATGGAGGCAATGTTGCTAATGAGTCTGCACTTACATGTATTACTGCATAAACTCGTATAAGCATATCCCATCATTACTCAATCGAGCTTGCTCAGTCATATTCACCAAAATTCTACTTATCCGAGCTTGCTCTGACTCATATTCACCAAAATTGTACTTGGCCAAGCTTGATCTGACTATTATTCACAAAGATTCTACTCAGGCAAGCTTGCACCGAGTCATATTCACCAAATATCTATAGCTTGCCGAGCTTGCTTTGACTCATATTCACTAAAATTATACTTGGATCAGCTTTCCCTGACTACCACATGACAACATTCACTAAAAGTTTACTCAACTGAGCTTGCTCTTACTCGTATTCACCAAAATTCTACTCAGTCAGGCTCAAACGAACTCAGACTGACGGTTACTTCGAAGTCTTAGTGAGCCGACGTTTGAGTGAGTTCACCGTGCTATGTATACATTACATTATGTGACCTGTGCGGTAAATAAGCAAACATTGTCTATGAGTACATGTTGCATCGGGTGAAATAAAGACAACTGTAAACACTGCAGTTAGTTTTCTAGAGTTCAACTGACCGTTGCGTGAAAGCTTCGCCTCATGTCGATTCAAGCAAGTGCATTGGATCTGCATCATATTTTTTGCCAATCCTGCTGGCTGTCCTAGTCATTACTGGGTGGCCACATTTTGTACATTTCAACACAAAATTTAATAAATGACTGTAGTGCAATATATTAAAAAAAGTATGCTTGCATCACTGCACGTATAACAATCACAACATGACACAAACACATGCACATAAGATGGACACAAATGATAAATACATAAACAGATGGAATCAGCTAGCCACCACCTATTGAAAAAAAAAGAAAAAGCACAGGACTACGTATAACCATTCCCCTTGCCAGGTACATGGGCTATAGGAGAAACACACGTGCAACCTAGCAGTTACCTCGAGGTAGCAGCTATGGCCGCTTTTGCATTCGCAGCTGGCCACTCAACCACTCAAGTGTGTTCAGTGTGCACTTGTACTTAGGCACACTTTTTATTGTCTGTATCTCAAAAATTTAATGTGGCTCCTCAAAATTTTGAGAATGTTTGGATTCTGAGGCTTGCAAAGGTAAATATTTTTATTCCATTTTCGTTCAAGGTGAAGGCTCATACAAAAGATTAGAGATATTGTCAGTGCCCCTCACTTTCTCTCAGAACATAAGTGGTCTGTTATTGAGATTCTAGCAGCTTTTCAGCAGCAAGAAAGGGAATCAGCTTCCCCTGTTTTCAGCATTGGGTTAATGCAGGCAATTCAGGGAGGCATAAAGTTTTGCTAATACAATCGGTTCGGGAATACCAGATTAGACTGTACCTTGAGACTTTCCTTGCACTTTCTTATTTTGGTCAAATAACCCAGTTTGAAATGGCTCCAGTTAGCATGCTCTAACATTGTTCTAATATAGGTTAAGTACATGACTAGCTTAACAGAATGGGATGCTGGCTTTCATTTCCAGGAAAGGAATCATAGCACCTGCTCTAGTTGCATATGTTTTTGGTTATCAGGGGTATTCAGCCTCACCTTAAGGATAACGTGCTGAAGCAGGTAGAAGCACACGCATGCCATTAGCGGATAGTTTCGATAGCTTCTTACCTTACACTTGCCACCATGAATACAAAATTTTAGCGTTCGATTTTGTTATTAAACAAACGTACTCCTAACAAGGTATTTTAATGTTAGCCGTGTGGCTACGCGGCTGCGCTACGTACTGCAGCATATTAACTTAAGCTTCTTGATACAGATTCACAGCACACTAACAGCGCAAGAAACAGGACGAGAAAATAGACGACGCCCATGTCTGCCAGAATGATACGATACTACGTACACTAGTGACTGCAGCTCCTAAAAAAATTCGGTGTCGGCTTTTACGCCTTTCGAAATATTCAGAGAGCACTTGTATGAATAATTACAGCACAGGCGCCGAGACGGACGAGCCAGGCTGGCGCTAAGATAAACGTTCACAACACACATTCCATTGCACGTTCAGTATTCAGTAATTACACACAGATCATTTGCGGCTTTGTTCAGGGGCAGACGTGAGCTTTTGGGTTGGTGCTTGCTGCTAAGTTTGGTGCAAGAATATTGCTAGGAGCAGGAACCGCTAATGCGCAATCACGAGCAATACACACACACCCGTTTTTCAGAAGCTGACGTTAATCACGGGTAGCGCGAGGGTCTCTGCGTTGACATGACGACTCCGCTGCAGCTGAATTCCGAATACTGCATATGCGATGACAACAGCTATAGGGGCTTGTTGATAGGGCCTCTTGTAATTTGTTTAACCGCAGGTAGAACGACACAGGCATAAAACACACACGAGACAGCACACAACGCTGAACAACCACCTGCGAACAGTTGTTTACATCCACAATTTCTCCTCGTATTGAACTTCACAAACCGCTGTTGCGCACTCCAAAACAAACTAAACTTTGAAGCGTTTTTAAATTACAAAACGCACATATTATTTGGTCCTAATAAAGAGAGGTCAATTATATTATAACGCGCACGTATTTTTCATTACATTAAACGAATTTATGCGGCGTGTGCGACAAAACCTGGCAGCAAGCAACTCTGGGCGTCGCATAATCGCATTGTTGACATCTCACCATGTGAAATGGCCGTTGCGAATTTCGCATCTGCGAAAATCGCAGTGCAAAATCGCACCATGTGAAACAGCCTTCAGCCGCGGGATTTCATAGTCGCCATCCCTGATCGCGTCGATAGCTGCCGCGGTTTCTTCCTCAGCGGTTGCGGCAAAAAGCAGTTTCCTTTTGACTCAATACGCACGTCGGTCGCATGCCTAAAAAGCTGCGTAGTGGCCATCCATGATCGCATAGATAGCGACCTGCGATTTCGTCTGCAGTTGTTGCAGCGAACGGTAGTTTCGTTCTGACTCTGTGCATGCATCGGCCGCGGTTGCGATAAACAGTTGTTTCGATTTGACTCGGTGCAATGCTGTCGAGGACGAAGAGCATCGGCTCCATCGCGACAGACGTGCGATCTGTTGGCGGTCAGCTTACTGGCGAAAAAATAATCGGAATGTGCGCGCAGTAGTGCAAATCGTGTCGCAAATGATGGTGCGCGCTGTGGCCGTGCTGCGAAGGAAGTCGCGAGGCGTCGATCACCGCTGCGAGAGCCAATCAGTCACGAGGTGACGAATTGCAGCTTCCGCACTACTTTTGTGCAAAATAGCGAAAGGATTTGCTCATCCATTATACTAACAAAATTGTGCTTACGTAGTAAGCACTTGCTTATTGTTTTCTGGATACCCTGATAATTCAGCATTCAGTTAATTCGGACATTTTTTTTAGGTCCCGTGAAATTAGAATTAACTCTGTTTTACTGTAATATGTGATATATACTATTCGAACTATTCGATTCGAAATTATTCGACCAAATCACTATTTGCTTTGAATTCGCTTCGAACCTCACATTCACTATTCACCCATCCCTAATAAGAACGTCTGAAATTTCTGACTTTTCCCAGACTTTTTGCCCTGACCACGGGTCTGAAATGGCATTAATTGTAGCAGCCGCCGCCATTTTGATAATCTCACCTCCTCGAATCGGTGCTCTCAGTCGCAGATCTGCTGGCAGCCGTGCTTAACCATTTTTCTGACAAATTTTACTGTGAGAAATTCAATATTTGTTCGCTAACACCTTGCCACACAGAGGGCCTGTGCGGTCGGTGTGGTTCGGGATGATATTCTCTGTCACAGATGCCAGCACTTACGCCAACGCCGTATTTTCTGCGACACGGGGCCCTTAACGCCACCACCGCAGCAACGCTAGGCCTAGCTACTTTGACGTTCGCCACCAAGCTTCTTTCTGTTCGGTGCCATGTTTTTCATTGAAACAATTTGCTGCTGATAGCAATGGCGTCGACTCCGCCTTCGCAATCCTCGCCAGTGTCTTGGAAGCTCGGAAAGCACGGCGCGTTGCATAAAGCTGTTTCCCAAAAGTCAGCTTTGCTTCAATACACCAGTGTTACGCAGTGAAGCATACACGAAGCATTGCGGTGAAGCATACTAAGAGTGGGAAGGGGCAATTGTCACGGGACACTGCATATATTAACATGATAGCGTTAAGGGCCCCGTGTCGCAGAAAATACGGCGTTGGCGTAAGTGCTGGCATCTGTGACAGAGAATATCATCCCGAACCACACCGACCGCACAGGCCCTCTGCGTGGCAAGGTGTTAGCGAACAAAAATTGAATTTCTCACAGTAAAATTTGTCAGAAAAATGGTTAAGCACGACTTAACCACAACGTTCAGACATGGTGGAGTTGGATTATAATTTGAATCTACGAGAAAACATAATTCTGTTACGAGGAAACACAAAAACAAACCCTTTTTCCAGCATTTCTATCATACCAACAGCAGCGCGCTCGGGTAGGCTACTTGCGAAAAGCCTATCCAGATGGTGCTCGTATTCTCGGCAGGTCAAATTGGGACTTGGCCTGCCTAATGCATTTTGGACACCTGCAAACAATTAATAAAATAATAAAAAAAAAGGTCCTAGGGTCTTCACATTTTAATATTAGACGACGTATATTGCCCCTAGAAGAATGTCTTCCCAGCAATGCATTTCTGTTTAAAAGTGAAGCTCTGACTTTAAGGGGATCGGTGTAAGCTTGGTCGTTGTAAGCTGGCTTTCCCACGTTCTGTGTTGCAGGGAAGCCTACTCAAAGAAAAATGAGATGCGTACGGGGCTCGATAACGCTATCGTGTTCCACTCCTGAAAGCAAAGCTTAAGCGTCCTCCAATTTTTTCCTTAATTATACATGTGTGCACCCGCCGTCTCCTATCACAGTACGAGCACTTACACACCTAATAAGTGTACTGGCAGGCTGTCAGAGCTATTTCGGACGTGCCTTGTGGCGATTTGGCATAAAAGGCATAGAGAGAAACTCGGGAAACCGAGTAGTGGCGCTGGCCTGTAGGACTGAGCACAGTTAAACCTCGATATACCCAACTTCAGAATACCTTCGTTATGCCGAGTTTTTGACATAACAAAGTAATTAACTTTTTCTAACTTCTCCATAAACTCCTTGTATTTTGAACTTGAATATAACAAATGGGTGTTTGTACACAATTTCAAAACAATGAAATAGTGCTCAGTATACTGTACCACGAAGGTATACCGCGAGGCAATAACTGAAACTGCTGCAGACGCATACAGCCAATTAGTTGAATTGCATGTGGCTGCTTGCGAATGCACCTCTCAAATTGCATGCCATGCGACAGAGTGGCCACCCAAGCGGGGCAGCTCGCCGTCGTACTCCTTATAAAGATTCTATTGCGCACTGTGGGTGCAAGGGAAGCATGAGAGGGTGAGCTGAGTAGGTTAGTGACTCGACGCACGCTAGGGTGGGTCTTATCCTATAGCACGCCCGTGGCTGCGCAATGCCGTCAGGTAATCTGTGTAAAGACTAGGCGAGTTGCCATGGCTTCCTGCGGCCTGTCTTTCCAGGCGTTTAGTGCATGGAGGTCGCATAATCTCGAGTTTTGGAGACACACTGAAGCAACAGGTACCCGAACCGAAGTGTTAGCTCCCCTCTGCCTGATAGTGCATCGTCCCATTGTAGGCAACACTATCAGGTGCGGCCAGCAGAGTGGATGCAAAAGCTTCGCTTCGGACCGCCTATGTGAAGATATTGTCGACACAGCATGAAACTATCTTTGGTCGCCGGCTCTCAAGTTCAAGAAAATTAATTTCTTTTTATAGAAATTCATTTCTCTGCCTGATAGTGCATCGTCCCATTGTAGGCAACACTATCAGGTGCGGCCAGCAGAGTGGATGCAAAAGCTTCGCTTCGGACCGCCTATGTGAAGATATTGTCGACACAGCATGAAACTATCTTTGGTCGCCGGCTCTCAAGTTCAAGAAAATTAATTTCTTTTTATAGAAATTCATTTCTCTGCCTGATAGTGCATCGTCCCATTGTAGGCAACACTATCAGGTGCGGCCAGCAGAGTGGATGCAAAAGCTTCGCTTCGGACCGCCTATGTGAAGATATTGTCGACACAGCATGAAACTATCTTTGGTCGCCGGCTCTCAAGTTCAAGAAAATGAATTTCTTTTTATAGAAATTCATTTTTTTCCGACTGCCCACACATTCGGAAATTTTTTTTATTGCACAATTGCATGACAATGTATACATTTGAAGCCCTTCCAGCTATTAAACAGCCGTGCACTTCTCTTCCTGTGTGCACTGTCTTTGTTGCACTAATTTTCCTCGTCAGCAATGCAAGACCAACTAGCCCAACAACTGATTCTACAGTAAAATCAAACCTCGTTATAACAGGATATAACAAAGTAAGCGAAATTCCCCTTGTAATCCACAGAGATTCTAGTGCTGCAGTACTTGCAATAATGGTCAACATCTGATTTTACAGACTCCCTACAGGCCGCGAAAACGTCCGGAGAATCGGGCAGTGCGAAAAAACAAAAGCATGCCTTTTACTCCAATGTGCTTATCAACTATATTAACAAGCACGGTGTCAGCGCCAACAGGCAAACATGGAACACATCATACTCGATGAGCGCGGACATGCGCTGTCAAACGCTGGCTTGAGGAACGCCGCTGCAGAAGTGACCGAAGTGACCTTCGTGCTGTTGTCTATCGCTTCAACGCAAACTGAGCGCCGAGAACACACAGCATGCACAAAGCTACGAGCCGCTGATGCACCTATACTGCCTAGACTCTGCCCCGAACACAGATCGCTTTCAAGATACGGCCCGCGTGCCACCGCGCAGTACACAGTTGATGCCAGAGTACATGCCAGAGTATACAACGCCGCCCGCTATCTCTCCCCCCTTGCTTGCTCGCCAGTGCCTCGAGCACAACGGAAAAAGGCGCACTTCTTCTCTGCTTTTCTTTCTTGCGCGCGCGAGATTTAGACGCGGTCGTCGGCTCCCCTCGCACGCTTTCGCTCGCACATACAGCATACGGCACGCGGCGACGACGTTATCGCCCTTGGACTTTATATAGAACATCTATGAGCCAAAATCGATTTTAGGGCTACAACACGTCATAGACGTCATCGTTAGATAACAATTACGGATCTCAAGGGCCATACTTTTGCTGGCGGAAACCGAAAATACGTCGTGGGTGTCACCCCCGGCACTTCGGGCGGCCAATGCCAACGTCAAGCCACCAAGCCAAGTGACATGAAAAGTCAAAATGGCCGTTCAGGCCGGTGCGGGGTGGCAGTTCGCAACGTATGATGCGAGAACGGTCCCATAGTTGCGATGCAACAGCGGGGTTACCAATGCATTGGGTTCTATGGGAGCTGTGCCGGGACCGGCCGAAAACGAAAACTTCTTACAAATATCTCGATGTCATTATAGCCCAGAATCTATCATGGACTTTGCATGTGAACTATATTATCAACAACGCTAACCGCATGCTAGGTTTTTTGCGTCGCAACTTCTCACGCGCCAATACTACAGTAAAGCTCACACTTTACAAGACCTTGGTGAGACCCAAACTTGAGTATGCCTGCTCAATTTGGGCTCCTGGCCAGATAACACTAACAAACTTTTTAGAGCTTATCCAGAATCGCAGCGCCCGGTTTATAATTTCTAACTATAGTCGTTATTCTAGCGTCTCCGCAATGAAACCAACTTTTGACCTACCAGACCTCGCTCTGCGCCGACAGTGTTCTCGACTGTGCCTCTTCCATAAAATATTTTACTTCGATCTCGCACTTAAGGAAGAATTACTACATCGGCCATCGTACGTGTCATCTCGCATTGATCATTCCCAGAAAGTTGGTGTACCCCTTTGTCGCACAAAAATCTACTGCGACGCACTTATACCAAGAACCTCGGAAGACTGGAACCACCTCCCTGCCTCCATCACCGCCATCTCTGACTCCAAGAATTTCAAGTCCGCCATTAATACTTACATTTGTTCTTGCCCCTCCTCTCTGTAAAGCCTTCGGGCGATTGAGAGTACGAAAATAAATAAATAAACGACGTAACAGCCGGGAAAACACAGCACCCGGGTACGTAACAGCGGGGTTCTACTATACTGCTTTTTCTGACGAGCACGTTCGGCTTCCATTAAAGCAGCTTGTTCTTCGCACTCTATAGCCTATTGTTGCTCCACCCAAGCTCTCAACTCCGCTTTCTGAAGGCCCATGCTTTCACCCTTCTCGACAAGCTCTGAGACCCATCATGTATCATGTATTTGTGCGCTTACAAACGGCTTTGTTCTGTCCGCTGACGCCATTGTCGCGAAGCTGTGTTGCTTCGAGTACAAGTTTCCCTTTGACTTTGTACAAAGCTGTCGAATATGAAAAGCACTGGCTACATTGTGATGGACGGACGACTTGTTGTCGACCAGCTTCCGTTAGTCAAATTAACAAAAGTCGATTGTATCGAGGTTTACCTGTATAACAAAAAATTATGTTCTACATGTAAAACTTATCTAGAGGTAATCGTGTGAAATGAATCCTTTGAAATGAACTGGACATTGGATATATTGAACTTTGTAAACACCTACAACATGTGCCGTAAAACAGGCTGCAGTGTTTGTGCATGCTTCTTCTTTTATGTTCTCCCCCCGCCCATCATGTTGCTAAGCATGCATGATAGCATGTTTGGATGTAAATGGGTAGCGTTTGTGACACACAACCCGACGAGGAGCCAGATGCTGTCTGTTGAGTTGCTGCGTTCCTTACACATGCTGCTGTGATAGGTTGGCAAAAAGTGTTTAGGCAATGGCACACGCAGATTTGTGCTGTTGCATGTACAATCAAACCCGGATACATATATCGAATCTGAAGGCGATCACAAAAAAGTTCGATATATAAAATAATAGGCCCTGAGGCAAATGGCAGCTTAGCTATTGGTGTGTCCAAGGGCTGCTAAGTAAATGCACGCAACTCGAAAAACACTTTATTTACATGCAAAAAAATTGCTGATCCTGGTTTGCTTCTTCTGCGAAATGAAATTCAAGTTGCTCGTCTCGATCTTCTCAAGACTGACGAGGTGCGAAAGCCCTGTGCCTTCCATATCGCTGCAGATACGACGAATCATGTCAAATGATAGTGCCAGTCCAGTAGCTGTGCACGGGGGTGTTGCTGTCTCTTTTGGACCGTCGCTACTTGAGCAGCCTGGGTTTCCTACCTGGGTTTCCGCGATACTTGCCGCAATGTCCTTGTCATTGAGATTTGCCATAGCTTGAACATTGTTATCGGCGTTCACAACGCTATCTGCAGAAACTTCAGCCGCAATAACTCCTTCGAAGAGGGAGAGCTCACAACACATGTCATCCATGCATCCATCATCTGTGGCTTCTTCCAGAAGTTCGTTGGTAGCCACCATGAAACTTGCCTTTCGGAAACAGTTGGCTACAGTTGCCTGCTTGACGTCATTCTGGCGCCTGTGATCATTTGGATGTTTGGTCAGTGGCATGTAGCTTTATATTCTCCTCGTTCTTCAGAAGCGTGCTCAATGTGCTGTGCGCGATGCCAAAGTCATCTGCTACTGTGGACTTCTTCTCACCTGCCTGTTAACACGCTGGATCACTTTCAACTTCATTACAAAGTCCAAGTTGATTCTTTTTTTTTTGCACTTGTAGGAGCCATCGCTTGCGAAAAATGACACCACCAATAGGCACTCAGCTTGCAAGACGACGCCACGAAAATCGTAAAGAAGGAATGTTGACATTCAAGGTAGCACGCGGGCTAGCCGAACAGCTTGGCAGGGCTCAACTGACTACACACACGAGGCGCGGAAGAAGCAAGAAGCACAAAGGAGAAAAAAAAAAAAGTTACGTAGAATTTCCTCAGCAAGTTATCTGAATGATGCGTAAGCATTTCGTGGTAACAACGTGGTGTTGAGTGCTCACACTCAAAACTGCTCTGCGGCTACGGTCGTCTTGGCACTGCGACAGCGCTGCAGCATCACGAACGACTGCGGAAGGCGGCGCAACGTGAACTGATGAGGCAAGCAAACTACGGCAGCGCCAGGTACGCTGATAATGTTCCGATCCGAAGCCACGGCTGCTCCATGGTTCTGGCTTACGAAAAGTGTGCCTAGTACGTGCCTGATTGCACACGTCACATGGTCACAGAGTTTGTTGTCGTTGTCTTCCACGGCTGGTGAAAACATTGCTGCTGGCTCCATCTTGAAAGCAATCGTCTTACACGAAGCACAGATCGACGGACGCACGTACAGTTTTCTCTTTGGGTAACCATAGAAATGCTTAGAATAACTTCTTGCTGGGCGAGTTGGTGCATAGCTGTATCGGGAAGCGTTGCGCGTACAAACGGTTTGTCCGTTTGTACGCGCAACGCTTCCCGATACAGCATAGAAATGCTCACGCATTTAAAAGTTAGTGATGTTTCACTTTGAGAATGTGGGTGGCGTGCAAGCGTATGGGTCGCCGCGACACTTCGCCTCGTTTCTCCTTCCCCCTTCGCTCAAGGCCACCTAGACTTTCCTCCAGGTGGCATTGCTTCCCGGTGCACTCAGCGTGCTCCTCCGTACTTTCCTTGGCGTGCGATTCTTGTCTTCACCTCAAAGTGCACAAAGAGATGCACTTCGAGGTCTTCGGCGTGGCGCCACGTTCAATATATCGAATGGGCGTTCTATATATGCATGCACCAGCTCTGTACATTTGCATGACATTTTCAAGGGGATTTTACAGCTGTTCGATATATCTGGGTTCTACTGTAACGCATAAACCGTGCATGCATTAACCAGTTTGACAATAACCAGTTGACTGTACTCGCAGCAGGATATTGCATGTGGCATTGCTGCTTAGTCGCATGTCCCAAGTCTTTCTTGGACATTGCAGGATGTTTGATGTAGGTGGCCAGCGGTCTGAACGCAAGAAATGGATCCACTGCTTCGAAGGGGTGACAGCCATCATCTTCTGTGTGGCCCTGAGCGGCTATGACCTTGTACTCGCCGAGGATGAGGAAATGGTTAGTGTTCACTCATTGCAGGCTCTCCTGCAGAGATACTGGCTGCCTAATGTTTGTGCTTCTGTAGTGATGCAGAATGGCCTGTAAATTGACGGTCCATGATATCAGTAGCTTTTTTTAAACAATCGATAGTGTAAAAAAACACTATCGATACTACAGTAGACTTCCGTTAATTTGACTCTGGCTATTTTTATTTTTCGGTTAATTCGATAATTTGACTGATGGCCATGCATTTCTGTGGGCCCAAACTCTCGTTCATTTGATCCTTCACTGGATAATTCGAGCTTGGGTCAGTGAGCATGCATGCGCCTGTCCCCAATGGTGACCCCAGTAGCGACCCTTTTAGTGGCAGCGTCTGGCTCGGCGGAGCTTAGGGGACAGTGAATGCATTGAACACTTGTAGTCTTCCATCGAAAATGCCCATTTTTGGCTTGTCCTAGGAAGAGTAATAATCGTAGCTCACAATGTCTTGAATACCGTATCCACTCAATTCTAATGCACGCCCTCTTTTTTAAAGAAAAGTGGGCCAGAAGTCAATTAACGGAAGGCAACTGTATTATTGATGGTATTGCAATATTTCGCAATGAAACTACAGATAGTATTGCAATAGTTCACAATTGACAATGCGATCGATGTTTCACAATTCTTAGCCAGTGATATTTCTAGAAATTTTGCGATATCTAACCATCAGTAACAGTCAGTTCATGCATTCAGGAACAGGGAAACGTTGCCAAGTGTATGTTGCAGTCATTATGTGCAATACCTCGCATCATTTTACATTATCGATATTTTTATTACTATCGATAGTGTGCTATCGATAGGAATACTACCATCGATAGTCTGCTATCGGTGGTAGTATCAGTAGTTCTTGTTATTACTCTTGATGGTTCTGTGTCATTACTTTTCTGTCAGGCACCAGTTTGTCACTGACAATGGCTATCGGTTCATTGAAGAAAAAAAGGCTGTGTTGTGTCCAATGGTGTAAGGTTATGCGTCTGTGTCTGAAAGCCGTTGTGACCAATTAATATATAAACATTGCAGTCATAAACTGCCCCAAAGTGTTAATGCACAGAAGGTAAGTCTTTCAGGAGCCCATCTTCTTGTCCTTGATCTTTGGAACCAAGGCTTGCTCACCTAGCTAGTTCTTTTTAGTTGGCTCTGGTCTGCTCTTAACCCATGTCCTAAACTTTGACAACTTAAAAATTTTGAAAGATTCTTTGAGAAAAAGCCAGGCTTCAGAATATTGTATAAGCAGTTTCTTGAAAAAAAATTCTTTTGTAACTGTCAGTTTTGAGCCGTCCTACACATAGGACACTAGGCAAATGCACTCCTTATTGGGAGTGATAGAATTTTAAATATTTATTCCGAACTCTGTCACATTTCTTACAATGCATGGTAGTTTTCTCATGGCAGTGGCACCAAATTGTTTGTTTGTCCTACAGAATCGCAATGTTGTCCGATCAGCCTAATCAGTTTCATGTTTTTAGCAAATACTGTTGGTTCTTTCCATACGACGACTTCTGCTATATGGCTGCACTTGAAAATGCAAGCAGGTCAGCCTTCCTACCCTATAGTGCTAAATGGCATTCACATGCATCAAGAATGTATGGAAGTAGCGAAGGATATTTCTCATATGGCGGCGCAGCATGTTGCAATGGTTTGATGAAATCTCTCCACTCCACCCTTGTCAGCTTATCTATAAAGACCACGACATTTGAACTGCTTTCTATCCAATGTCTTATTACCAGGTGCACACCCTGAGCATTAGACGCGATTTCAACATTACTGTAGCATTTGCAGTGTGTGAGCAATTACCTCAGAATCACAGTCAGCTCAGTAATCGATAGCTTGCAGGCATAATTTAAAGATCACTTCAACAAAATTTTGCAAATACTGAATCAGTCTAGGAAAGATACACAGAAGAGAGAGGGCCCGAAACCTCTTCATCCTATTTCATGTATCGTCTAAGCATAGATTATTTTGCTGTCCTAGTTTGTGGTAGGTAGAAGATCTACGAAATGTTTTTGAATGTATTCATTTCAGCCATGGTTGCTCCTTCATGAATTGGTGTGCCGCATGACTAGGTGTCAGGAAAACATGTTCAGGTCACACTTGCGCTAACTTTTTGTATATTTTTTGACATTTTACTGGTGTCTCACTCATCACCTTGTCATCATTACTGCATTACAAAGCTTTGCCTACTGCTTCAGCCACAAAAGTGCGGCCTTTGTGGACTCGAGAAGCCTTTGATGGGAGGCTAGTTGGTAAGACATTTAGGAAAATTGTAACTGCGCTAACTGCAACTGTCCTGTCCACTTCGTTCTCGTGTCTCGTTTTAGCGCAGTTACAATTTTCCTAAAGGCCTTTGTGTGTAAAGGCCTTTGTGGTTTGCAAAATCCTGATCAACCAATGTCTTCCCTCCCAACAATAAGGAACAAAATAATTTATGTAATAGACATGAATTCGTGATTACGTTAGTCTCTCTCTGGTAGGCTGTCTGGCACACCCATTATTGTAGGCTCCCGAAACTGCACCCTATCTGCCTAGTGTCCTACATATAGGACACTGTTGTTTCAAACATAGTAAGCGACAAAGTTTTAAATGCAGATTATAGATATTCTGCCGTATATTCATTTTGTTCATTATGAGAACATAATCGTTTTCTTGCCAACAACCCTATCATATCATATATTTGAATCAATTTTGGCAACTTTTTCTGCTGTGAGATGGCACCCTTCTCGAAGTCTCGAAATCCACGATGTTGCAGCTGTCGTTACGCGTAAACGTCTAGGTATGCACTTGCCAAAGTTTGCACAGTTATGACCTTATGAAAACAGGCTGGGAACTACAAGATTTCCTTAAGAAATGTTAAGATTTACTGCCAACGCAAGAAGTGTAGTACAGTAAAAGCTCATTAATTCGAATTTCACGGGGACACTTAACGAGTTCGAATTAACCGAAATTCGAACTAACGAAAGTGATTAAAGAAAGCCACATCTGATGACAAAAACAAGGTAGAGCACCTCTAGGTACATTTATTTGCAAAAAAAGTCCGTAATGGTTTTCTGCTTTTTGCCTCTGAAAGCGATTGCTGCTGCTTTATCTTCCAGAGCTCGAATGAGCCGGAAAGCATCGTCTTCGCCTTCTTCGAAACTGAAGAAAAGCCGGGCGTGATTTAGTCCGTCCATCACCTGTGCCAACGAAGGTCGTACCGGTGTTTCACCAACATCATCATCATCATCATCATCTTCATCATTCGCGTCGTCATCGTCCACGGCTGGGTTTTCGTCTTTGCCGACGACTTGGGCGATGATTTCATCATCGGTCACGGCACCGCACACCGCCGCGCAGCTGTCGACATTCACGTAGTCGCCGAAGTCCACATCGCCGAGCACCTCCCGTACATGAACCGGAGCGCGGACGTCCTCTTCAACTTCATTTGCGTCTGCGTTAAGGGCTCCGAAACCACAGTGCCGGAAACAATTCGCAATTGTTTCTGTGGTTGCCTGATTCCAGGCACGCACAAGCATGTGCAGGGCTGTGAGCAGAGTGACGGTGTAGCTCTTCTCATTATCGGAGCACAGGAGCAACTTCTCGAGAACGTGGCGTCTATAAAAGCTTTTCAAAACTTTTATAACGCCCTGATCCATAGGCTGAAGAGCCGCAGTGGTGTTAGCCGGAAGAAAAACCAGCTCAATGGCTCTCAACTCGACTTCCACCTTGTGCGCCGAGCAGTTGTCGACGAGGAGGAGAATCTGCCTCTTGCCGAGCTCAAATTTTCAGTCGAGTTTCCTCAGCCACTGCTTGAAAAGCTCGCCCGTCATCCAGGCCTTCTTATTTGCTGCATAGTCGGCCGGCAGCGTGCGAATGTTCTTAAAACATCGAGGCTTTTGCGACTTCCCTATCACAAATAGGGGGAGCTTCTCGGTTCCAGTCATATTGGCCCCGAGCAACACCGTCACCCGCTCTTTGCAACGTTTGCTGCCTGCGCACACGTCCCCATTGTAGGTGATCGTTTTGTCCGGCAAGTGTTTAAAAAACAAGGCGGTCTCGTCGGCATTAAAAAATATTGGATGGTGCGTACCTGTTCAGGTGGTCTAGTAGCGCACCATTCTGCCACACGGTGCAGGTTTCCACGTCTACGGCTTTGGCTTCGCCGCACACACTGCGGAAAACGAGGTCGTGCCTGTCCCTGAAGCGGTGAAACCACCCGTCCGAAGCGGCCAAGTCGGAGACGTTCAGACGTAGCGCGAAATCAGCCGCCTTCGCTACAATGATGGGGCCACTCAATGGGATATCCTGGCTCCGTTTTTCCTTAATCCATGCGAGCAACGCTGCCTCCAGGTCCGGGTGCTTTGCTGTACGAATTCTCTTCCGATCCTTGGCGAAAGTTTCAGCCGCGTATGAGTCCTCAATAGTCTTCTTATTGCGGATGTAGGTCGACAGCGTGCTTCTCGGTATATCGTGCTTTTTGGCAATTTCATTCTTACTCTGCTTCCCTGCATCCACTTCCCGCAGAATTTCCACTTTTTCCTTCAACGTTTTGGCACGGTATTTTCCACGCGACGACATAGCGGCACGCGAGCAGTGTCGGTCTGCGACGGACGCGTACAGAACAAAAGAGAGGCTTAGAAGTTAGACGTTGCGATTGCACTGGCGACGGAGAGAATGGCCGATTTCGGGGTTGCCACCGAACGCACTGCGTATCCCGCTGTCCATGACGATGCGGCAGAGCATTTGCGAATAAACGCAAGTGCTGCCCCCTAAAAACACGCGATGATGATAGTGTATGTCGCGCCATCTGTCGCTTAACAGCAGAGACTGCGAGCTGGCTACGGCGGCGCGCAGTTCGAATTATCCGTGGCGGGCCGGATTAGCATTCGAAATAACGAGCTTTTCAATACATGGGGCTCTATGGAGCATGGCCGGACTGTGCCACTTAGTTCGAATTATTCGAAAATTCGAATTAACGAGGTGCGAATTAACGAGCTTTTACTGTACCACATCACTAGGCATGTATGCCCGACTCACTCTGGTCCAAGATGTGTTGCCGTATCTGCTGCACAGGTCTAAAGAGCTGCACAAGAAGTCGTACCCCACAAACAATTGAAAGGGATGTTTTCAAATATTGTGGTGACATTCTGGTCGTAAAGTTGAAATTTTTTAACCTACAATACAAGCACAGTTGCTATATCTAGTCACTATAAGAGTACAGAATATTCTGGTGGTTTCTTCAATATTCTGCTAACAGGTTTCACCCGCACAGAGGACTTCCTCTTTCCTTCCTTTTTTTTTTTCACTTGCCCCATCTTAGCTGGCACTGCTGGTGCATGTATAGTATATTAAAATTGCCAAGTTGCCGAGGTTGTGGGGATGCGCGACTCTCGCGCGTCCCCTGATGTTGTTTTTTCCGCGTGGCTCCCGTCTCCTGTAATCCGACTTCACCGAGTGGCTTTGCGGTGGCGGCGTATTATGAGAGATGGCGCTAGTGTTGCACTGCTAACGCCACCTAACGGCGGCGTTACTTGGGGGCTAAAGGAGGAAGTCGCTTCCTCTTTGGCATGGGGTCGGCGGGCATCTTTCACGCGTGCGCCGACCCCTTTCACGGGACCGTACCGAGAGGGCTTAGGAGCACGACACCAGAATGGACGAACACGGATCGTTCGAATGCGCCACCGTTCACGTGACCATACATGTGAACAACTAGGCGATGGTGTCTAGCATGGGGTGAACATATTCGTTCGCTATCCGGTCGCAGTGAGTCGAACTTCCTCAATTTGTCGCTTGCCCATTCGCGTAGAAATTCGGCTAGCTAGCAGTAGTGTATGAAAAGAGCAATAAATGCCCTTTTGATTGTTTGCACTGCTGTGTTGTTCCTTTGTCCCAAGAGCACGTGTGAGACCCCACAAGGTTTACATGCTATGGTGGAGTGCTCGGGAAGGACAGCCCTCCTCCTCTGTGCCCACCGTGAGAGAGGAGGATGGCAGTCTCCTTCCACACCAGCAAGCACACGCATGATGAATTGGCTTTTGTGTATAGCCACCTACAGATGTTCTGGTTAATGGGTCTACGGAAATACACAATAAAACCACAAACACTGCCTGAATGTCTTCACTGCGACAAATATGTATGCCTTGAAGCTTGTCACTCCATCAATAAAAGCGAGTAGCTTTCTAGAAGTCATTGTTGATGGTTTTCTTCACTCCCTCAGAACCGGATGATCGAGAGCATGAAGCTGTTCGACTCCATCTGCAACAACAAGTGGTTCGTGGAGACTTCCATCATCCTCTTCCTCAACAAGAAGGACCTCTTTGAGGAGAAGATCACCCGCTCGCCACTCACCATCTGCTTCCCTGAGTACACAGGTGAGGAGCACTGGCAGACGGGGAGTCACTGATACGTTTCTAAAGGGGCACTGACACAACATTCTCGAGCCTTATTTTCTTGCTTTAAATAAAGGCCCCAGACCTCTTAACCCTAGAACAAACACTTGCAGGCCTCGAAGCACTCTAAATAATTTAACTTTATACAGCCAGTTTCCGTTTTGTTTCTACTGTGTTGTGACGTCATGACACTGTATGTAGGAGCAAGACATCGCGACAGTTTTGACACTTCCTTTGGCTCTTGGAGCCATCCACTATACTGCTACATTGGCCCTCACAATCGTTACCAGCATACAAGGTAACTGAGCAGGCCAGAGCACTTGTGTGCATATAAAACCACCAACTTTCTCTGCTCATCCTCGCACACTTTCCCTCACATATAGCGCACGGGGCACGGTAGGATCTCATCGCCCTTGGACTTTATACGAACATGGCGGCAAAAGGGCCGTGCGTTTACAGCACAACCTCGTTGATACAATCCCGTTTCATATGATTTCCTGGTGGCAACATTTGCGATTGAGCACTAAGAAAATGACCCAACAGAGTTACACTTCTTTTTTACCTGCTATTAGGTTCCTGGAAAACACTATCTGTCAGCTTCAATGTTCAATATATCGCTTAACTGCGATTGTATATGTACCACTTCTGTGACGCTCCTGAGTTCCTTTGTGTGTGTATGTGTTTTTTCTTTTGTTTTTTTTAATCTCCTCTTTCTATGTGTGTGCATTTTACCTTTCTGTCTCCCCTTCCCCAGTGCAGGGTAGCAAATTGGATACCTACCTTCCGGTTAACCTGCCTGCCTTTCGCATCTCATTTATCTCTCTCTCTTTTTCCGACTGCTAAATCTTATGTAAACAAGACCAAGTACTAGGCATGTTCAATTGAGAGCAGTAGGCACCTGCAATGACACGTTTCCCACACTACTCGCCTGCCCGTACTTGTCACGTGCCGCCATGCACTGGGTTTCCTGTTCCAGCAAATCTCGTCGCCATTCATAGCCATCGAGACCAAACCGATTGCAATCGTGGCGAAGATGCTGATTGCAATGGGTTTGGTCTCGATGGCTATGAATGGAGACGAGATTTTGGTTTCCCAAAACCATCTCAACATGACAAGGCACATCTCAAGTTGCTCGGTCTCCCTGCTTGTTGGCGTCCGATGAATTTACGGAACATACATTAAATTGATGTCGTCAAGGAGTCAGGATTGCGCGTGCAATAATCGCACTTCGTCACGATGCACATTGCACCGGGCAAATGCGTAATGCACTTGCAACCTCGACCTATTTTTCTGCTACAAATTGCTTTTACCATCGAAATTTGTTTAATTTGACTGCTGTCAAAACTTGCCCGATAATTCAGACATTCTGGCGACTCTGTTCGTGTCTGAAAAAATAAAGATCAGTCGGCGACTATAGACACTTTCTGCATACAAAAGGGCAGAGTGCGACACATGTTCGAGGTGGACCGAGTGCATTTCCATTGCTGAAGAGTCGGCACACTGCCACCGTTTTTTCCTTGTTTGCTCTCTCACTCCGCATCACCCTTGTCGCTCTCTCCTCGTTGATAAGCGTTAAAGCTGTTAAACACTGTGATGTTCTTTTTGACACTCAGGCATGGGTAATGGAGGTTCTTTGGATCGAGCGCACCTCGTGGTCGCCATTTTAGATGCTTGTCGAGAGCGGGACCAGGGAAAATTTATCAGTGGCTCGCGGAACCCTGAGCAAGGGCCTGCGAAACCCGTAGGTTCTGCGGAACCCACTTTGAGAACCCATGGTCTACGGGTACGAACATATCAAGGGCGAGCTTCTCGCAACGGCATGCCGCCCGACGCCCCCGCCGGCTAGGCCTAACCAGCATGCAGAGTCAACGAAATGCGTTACAATGGCTGTTCAGCACATGGAATGCGGAGCAACCACCTTGATAACGAAAGTGAGGGCACGGGCAACACTCCTTGGCCCGTGGTCGCCATATTTTCGACACTGTCCGAGAAATTTGTATTTTTTTATTATTCACAAGTTCTCCAGTTTGCTTACAGAAAAGCAGAACGGTCAGGACTAAAGGACAGTGAAATCTCGATATAACGAACCTCAGGGGGCCGCGGTAAATGGTTCGTTATTCTGAATAGTCATTATAGTGAAAGCCCCGAAATGAAACATTCCACCCATTAACCTATCAGTTCATAAGTTGTCGCCATATGAGCTATCCACGAAGATGTCGCTGTTGGCTCTAGGCCCGTACTGTTGCTATTTGCCATAGATTCCGGCGCCACGCACCACCGAAGCACCGTGTAATAAGAGTGACGCACTCAAAACTGACGCTGACACCGAGAAAACTATCGACAAAAAGGAAGCTCCATGTCGCCCTTAAAACGCAATGTTTCTTTCTTGCTTGTTTATTTTCACTATCCTTGCCGTGGGCACTGCAACTGTCTCGGTCGAGGCGGACACCTGAACTATTGTAAAGCTCAAGCACGCGTAAATGGCATCGCCCGGAAAGTAAAAAGTGTGACTGTGTGGCAACCCCGCGAGTACGGAGGTTACATTTCTCCGCGCGTGTAGCTACTACGGCCACAGAAAGCGCGAAAGAGGCGTGCGGAAAGAAGGGCGAAAGAAATGAGACGCCTCCGTTGCTAAGCGACACTTGTCTGAGGGCGGAACATGCGCTCGCAAAACCTGATGAGTCGTCGCCTCAGCTAGTGTTCGAACGGTCCTGTGCGTGACAATCGCCCCTTCGGGACCTTCTCAGAAAGAACGGCTTGCCTGACTATTCAGCTCACCCACTGTTACCTTGCCTTGGAACGAAAAAGCGCGAGTCGAGAGCGAAAGTATTTTGCGGTGATGCCCGACCCGATGCGCGCCTTCTGGCCCCGCTAGTCCAGCTGCTCTACTGAGCTGCGCTGTTGGAATGTCTGACTACGCTGGGCCTTCGGGCACACTTGGCCGCTGTAGAGCGCAAGGGTGCCATCCTGAAATATTTTTACATTGAAACAGCAGGGGATTTCTGAAAAGTTTGTTAATTTGGGGTTTGTAGTAACGAGATTTTACTGTAGCATGCGCCTGACTGAGGCCCTGACCCCTGTACAATCGGTGCTCCAGCGAAGCAAACATCAGGACAGCGTAAGAATAAGAAGAAAAGGAAAAAAAGAAGTGGGTGGTCGGGGATTTGAACAAGGAATTCATGAGGCAAGATCGAGAAAAAAATTATACACTGCAAGCTAAGAAAAACTAGCACAACGATTTGCAACCATAAAAACAGCATCAGCAACACAGTTGGGGGAATAATAAAAAAAAACTTAGTTAACCATATTTGTAGTACTGCTATTTCAGTTCTTAACGTAACAATTTGCAACAGTATGCATTTGAGAACAAACATAGAAATCGGGAAACAAAAGCTGACATCGTTCATTAGTATGTCTTACATATCAAAACGCTAGAGTATTAATTGGGCTCAAACTGGCATGGATAAGCATTTACAACGTAAAAACACAGAATTCGCATGGAAACCGCACATCACGCCAACGAGCTATGTTCGGTTACATATATTTCGTTTATACAATTTTATTAAAGGTGATTGCTTTATTAAGTCTAACATTTCCTTGTTTTCATTTAGGAGCTTAGGAATTTTCTCTAGCTTTGCATCCCATAATTAGTTCTAATCTTGGGTTTATAGTTAATCACACGAAAGTTGCGGTCTGTGGTCGTTTGAAGATAGACCCAAAATTTGCCCAGTTTTCTTTAATTTGCGTGAACATATTAAGTGAGAGCTTCTCTGTATAAAGAAGATTTGGTGGAACTAATTTATACCTCATTTTATATGGAGATGTAGTATCATTGAAGCGGAAGCGTTCAAGAGCTCTCTTTTGTAAAACCTGTAGTTTATTTGTCGTTGTAGAGCCTCATATCAGTAAGCAGTATTGTAGATGGGACTGAGTTAATGCATGATATTGACACGTACACATGTTTATCTTTCACCGGTAGCCGCTTTCAACATTGGCTGACAAATGTTAAACGTTATCGCTCGGCGCAGGACGCGCCTGCATTGGAAGCTTCTCGGACGTTATCAATGCTTCTATCCGTCGTCTGTGGTCACCGACGCCCATGTAATCTGATTGTATGAGCGACGCGAATTGTCTAGAACTTTCTGGAAGACACGCGGGCATCAGGGATTAATCTGGAACCTTCGATGACTCAGGTATAAAAGCCGACGCGTTTCGCCGCTGATCAGATTTTCGACGATCGCCGACTGTGTTCGCCGCTATCGTTGTGCTTTGAGTGTAGCTTGCTTTTGTGGGCACAGGTTCGCCCAATAAACAACCAGTTTCGTCATACACAGTTTTAAGACTGTTTACTTCAGCGTCACTACTACGTGACATCTGGTGGAGGTGCTAGTTCGTTCATGCACCAAACGCCCCCGCAAAGCCGCGACCCAAGCCCGAAACCGGAGAACGAGACCAACGTCGCCAAGAACCAGCGAGCTAGCCGTAGGCAGCAAGGACTTGTGCCGGAGTTCGGACTTCTTCCCGAAAAGACCACTGCAATCAAGGCCAAGTCAACGACCAAAATGGCAGCACCAGCGTCCCCCATCCTGCTGCAGCAACCTCGGGAGCCACCGACTTTTCGTGGGTCATCGGCTGAAGACCCTGAAACCTGGCTGGAGACATACGAGAGGACCGCGACGTTCAACAAATGGAGCGACGACGACAAGCTGCGCCATGTGTATTTTTCATTAGATGATGCTGCTCGGACCTGGTTTGAGAACAGAGAGACCACCCTGGTGACGTGGGACCTATTTCGTGAGAACTTCATGAGGATTTTCACGAATGTCGTGCGAAAAGAAAGGGCCGAAGTTTTATTAGAAACCAGAGTGCAATTGCCGAACGAGAACATCGCAATCTTCACGGAGGAGATGACTCGCCTCTTCCGCCACGCCGACCCCGATATGTCAGAGGAAAAGAAAGTTCGGTTCTTGATGCGGGGCGTCAAAGAGCATCTATTCACTGGATTGATGCGCAACCCGCCCAAGACTGTGGCAGAATTTATTTCGGAGGCCACAACCATCGAGAAGACCCTTGAAATGCGAGCCAGGCAATACAACCGCCGTGCACTGACAAACTACGCCGAAGCTCAAGCTCTAGGCGCCGACGACCTGCACGAGACGATCAGAGCGGTTGTACGGGAAGAACTACAGAAATTATTCCCAAGATCGCATCCTCAGGTGACTTCAATCGCTGACATAGTTAAAGAAGAGGTTCAGCGATCACTAGAAGTGCCAGAAGTTCCGGTATCGCCTCAACCACAGCCGCAAGCGATGACCTACGCCGCCGTCGCCCGTCGTCAAGGCCCCCCTCCGCGCTCGCGCCAGGGCCCCGTAACGCCGCAGTTCCGTCGGCCACCGCTGCCGCCGCCAGCACGCCCGCCCGTCGCCCAGCGCAGCTCCCAGCGGAAGACGGACATTTGGCGCGCCCCCGACCACCGCCCGCTCTGCTATCACTGCGGGGAAGCCGGCCATGTCTACCGCCGATGCCCATACCGCGAGATGGGCCTACGAGGGTTCGCCGTCAACGCGCCACGTCCACAGCTTGGCGAGCGACCACGCGACATCGCTGACTACCTCGCCGGAGCCCAGTGGCAACCACGACGACCCTCACGCTCGCCGTCACCAGGACGTTACCTGTCGCCGCAGCGCCGACCATACACTGGCCCAGCGCGGGGCCGGTCCGTGAGCCCCTATCCGGGAAACTAAAGGCAGCAACCGATGGAGGTGCGGTTGCTGTACGACGCAATACCGACGATCCTCCGCCGCCACCGACGACGACAACTCGCGCATCATCACAACGAGGTACCAGCACACCGCCTAGCAAGAGCCTTGACGACAACACTTCGCCGCCGAAAGAAGACATACCGACGCGACGTAGCAGCAGCGAAGCAAGCCGACGTAGCCGTGATCCGACGCCACGACTTAACCGCAACGCCAGACGCCGGTCTACCGATCTAGACGTGCTCATCGATGGTCATAACGTCACCGCTCTCGTCGACACTGGCGCCGACTATTCAGTTTTCAGTGGCGCGTTCGCCGCCAAGTTAAAGAAGGTGCAGACGGCCTGGCAAGGACCCGATATACGGACAGCGGGAGGTCACCTAATAACGCCGGCTGGAATCTGCACAGCGCGAGTCACGGTAAGCAACCGCACTTACCCGGCGAGCTTCGTAATCCTGCAGCACTGCTCCAGGGACGTCATCCTAGGCATGGACTTTCTACACCAACATGGTGCAGTCATCGACTTAAGGTCCAAGTCGATAACGCTTTCAACACACAAAGCGATACCGCCGGATACATGCATCAGTTACTATGCCTTGAATGTGCTTGAAGAACAAGTCACCGTTCCGCCTCACTCCAGCGTAATGATTTCCGTCGGTACGGAAGTGCCTGCAGACATGGAGGGCGTCATCGAGGGCGATCATCACTTACTGCTGTACCGTGAAATTTGCGTCGCTAGAGGCATAGCTGAGCTACGTGCAGGGAAAGCAACGGTGATGCTCACGAACTTCAGCCCGAATACAAGCACATTAACAAAGGCACCACGGTTGCCTACATCGACGAAATAGTACAAGCCAGCAGTGCTTTCGCCTTCACGGATTCCAGTGCACCCGCAACGACGACTATAATACCTGAAGCAACTTTCAACGTTAATCAGAACCTTCCCAGGCATAAGAAAGAACAACTAAAAGCTCTGCTCCTGCAATACAAGGATTGCTTCTTGTCGTCGTCAAAAGTTCGACAAACCCCTGTCGCCAAGCACCGAATCATAACCGACGAAAATGTCCGCCCACTGCGTCAGAGCCCGTACCGAGTTTCGGCACGCAAACGCGAGGCCATAAGGCAACAAGTCGACGAAATGCTACGCGACGACATCATCCAGCCGTCCAAGAGTCCGTGGGCGTCCCCCGTGGTGTTAGTGAAGAAGAAGGATGGAACCCTACGTTTCTGCGTCGATTATCGTCGCCTCAACAAGGTCACGAAGAAGGACGTATACCCCCTTCCACGGATTGACGACGCCTTGGATCGACTATACAACGCAAAGTATTTTTCGTCGATGGACCTCAAAACCGGCTACTGGCAAATCGAAGTCGACGAGAGGGACCGGGAGAAGACGGCCTTTATAACACCAGACGGACTGTTCGAGTTCAAGGTCATGCCGTTTGGTCTTTGCTCGGCACCTGCGACTTTCCAACGCGTCATGGATACAGTACTGGCAGGCTTGAAGTGGCAGACTTGCCTCGTCTATTTGGACGACGTCGTTGTGTTTGCCTCAAGCTTCGAAGAACACCTGCGGCGCCTTGAAACAGTTCTTCAAGCAATCAAAACCTCCGGACTCACGTTAAAGCCAGAAAAGTGCCGCTTCGCATATGAGGAGCTCTTGTTTTTGGGCCACGTCATCAACAAGTCTGGAGTGCGCCCCGACCCTCAGAAAACTGCGGCCATCTCCAACTTTCCTCTGCCCGCTGACAAGAAGGCAGTGCGTAGATTTCTGGGACTGTGCGCCTATTACAGGCGCTTCGTCAAGGATTTTTCACGGATCGCCGAGCCACTGACGTACCTCACGAAGGCCGACGTCGAGTTCAAGTGGGAGATGCCGCAAATCGAAGCATTTGAAGAACTGAAGCGACGCCTACAATCGCCGCCCATCCTTGCGCATTTCGACGAAAATGCCGATACCGAAGTCCACACCGACGCAAGCGGCGTAGGACTCGGCGCCGTGCTTGTGCAGAGGACTGATGGACTAGAAAGGGTTGTAAGTTACGCTAGCCGGTCGCTATCGAAGGCGGAAGCAAATTATTCCACAACAGAAAAGGAGTGCCTCGCCATCATCTGGGCTACATCAAAGTTTCGCCCCTACCTCTATGGCAGGCCCTTTAAAGTTGTGAGCGACCACCACGCCTTGTGTTGGCTAGCTAACTTGAAGGATCCTTCAGGTCGCCTCACACGATGGAGTCTGAGACTTCAAGAATTCGACATCACCGTCGTTTACAAGTCCGGGCGAAAGCACTCTGACGCCGACTGCTTGTCTCGCGCCCCCGTCGAACCGCCGCCACAGGATGACCAGGATGACGACACTTTCTTGGGACCCATCAGTGCCGACAAATTCGCCGAACAACAGCGAGCCGACCCGGAACTAAGGAACCTTGTAGATTACCTGGAAGGCAAGACCGTCACTGTGCCGAAGGTGTTCAGGCGAGGATTGGCGTCGTTTTTCTTGCAAAACGACATTCTCCTAAAGAAGAACTTCTCGCCTCTCCGAGCCAACTACCTCCTCGTGGTACCCTCAGCATTGCGTCCAGAGGTTCTGCAAGCTCTCCATGACGACCCAACGGCTGGACACCTCGGTTTTTCCCGCATGCTCGCAAGGATACAAGAAAAATACTACTGGCCTCGCCTCTCTGCCGACGTCGCCCATTACGTAAGAACATGCCGAGACTGTCAGCGACGCAAAACACCGCCGACAAGGCCAGCCGGACTTCTACAGCCGATCGAGCCACCTCGCCGACCGTTCCAGCAGATTGGGATGGACTTACTGGGGCCTTTTCCGACGTCGACATCCGGGAATAAATGGATCGTCGTAGCTACGGACTACCTCACCCGCTACGCCGAAACAAAAGCCTTGCCCAAAGGCAGTGCTGCCGAGGTAGCCCGATTCTTCGTTGAGAACATCCTCCTGCGTCACGGTGCCCCAGAAGTCTTCATCACCGACAGAGGTACTGCCTTTACGGCAGAACTAACTCAAGCCATCCTGCGATACAGCCACACAAGCCATCGCCGGACCACCGCCTACCACCCGCAGACGAATGGCCTCACCGAGCGCCTAAATAAGACCATCGCCGACATGCTGGCAATGTACGTCGACGTCGAACACAAGACGTGGGATGCCATCCTTCCGTACGTGACCTTCGCATACAACACGGCCGTGCAAGAAACGACGCACATGGCGCCGTTCAACCTGGTCTACGGAAGGAACCCGGCAACGACGCTTGACGCCATGCTACCGGACGTGACCGACGAAGAAAATCTCGACGTTGCCACCTATTTGCAGCGTGCCGAAGAAAGTCGACAGCTCGCCCGCCTGCGCATCAAGAACCAGCAGAGGACCGACAGCCGACACTACAACCTTCGACGACGCTACGTCGAGTACCAGCCCGGTGACCGTGTTTGGGTCTGGACTCCGATACACCGACGAGGACTTAGCGAGAAGCTGTTACGTCGCTATTTCGGACCATATAAGATCACCTGACGTATTGGCGCACTGGACTATGAGGTCGTGCCAGACGGCATTTCGCAATCACAGCGGCGCCGGGCACGACCTGAAGTCATCCACGTGGTGCGTCTTAAGCCTTTCTCCGCTCGCTGACAAACTTAGGTACTTTGTTACTTTGTTATTGTTTTTTGTTATTTTGTTTATTACGCATGGTTTTGTTTTCGCTTTCGTGTTTGTTTGTAGCATCGGGACGATGCTTTTTAAGGGGAGGGTATTGACACGTACACATGTTTATCTTTCACCGGTAGCCGCTTTCAACATTGGCTGACAAATGTTAAACGTTATCGCTCGGCGCAGGACGTGCCTGCATTGGAAGCTTCTCGGACGTTATCAATGCTTCTATCCGTCGTCTGTGGTCACCGACGCCCATGTAATCTGATTGTATGAGCGACGCGAATTGTCTAGAACTTTCTGGAAGACACGCGGGCATCAGGGATTAATCTGGAACCTTCGATGACTCAGGTTTAAAAGCTGACGCGTTTCGCCGCTGATCAGATTTTCGACGATCGCCGACTGTGTTCGCCGCTATCGTTGTGCTTTGAGTGTAGCTTGCTTTTGTGGGCACAGGTTCGCCCAATAAACAACCAGTTTCGTCATACACAGTTTTAAGACTGTTTACTTCAGCGTCACTACTACGTGACAATATATAACCGGTTTTAATCTCTTTGGAATGAAAAAACATAGTGCGCCAATTGTTCCACATATCCCACCTCCAAGCTTTCTTTGGAGGTGGGATATGTGGCATTCCACAATAAATATTCCCGAAAAAATACACCTAGGAACTTGATACTGCTCGTCTCTTCAAGCACTGCATCTTCAAAACGCAGGTTGAAACTATTATTTATATGTGAGTTTTGAGCTCTGACGATGGCTTGTATTTAACCGCAAATCATTTGCATATAGCCATAGTGATAGTTCTCTTAGCCATATATTAGCTTTTAATTCGGCCTGTTCCAAATTTGTACTATAAAAAAATACATTTGTATCGTCAGCGAAAAGTACTATCTCCTCAGTGTATGTTGCAGATGTCATTCACATATAAAAGAACTAAAAGGCGAGCTAATATGGAGCCTTGTGTTACTCCTGTTGTGATTGTAAAGGTAATTACGAAAGGGACGTTCGTCACACTCATTTGTCGTGCCGCGCGATGAGGAAAAAGGACGCAGGAAAAGCCAGTCTGACTCAGGATGCAAAATGCATACAACATTTATAACCAAAGCCAAACTACACCGGGACAGGACGTTACGGCACAAGACACACATAACACGCTAAAAGAGCTAAAGCTGGTGGGAGTCCAAAAAAACGCAGTTCGAAAGATGTAGCAGCTCACAGTATGTGGACAGGTTGCGGGAGTGAGGGGTGATGACGTCACGACATCGGACAAGCGTCCATGTTGGACGGTGAGGAGATGGCTCTTGACGAACTGGAGACGACCGCTCAGCAGCCAGCCTGCATCCGAGCCGCAATGCACGCTGCAGGAACGGTCAGCCTGCCCAGCGGACAGCTTGCGCTCGAGCCGCAGTGCTCGGCGCAAATGCGGCCATTAGCCAGGCCACGAACGATGCTCCGCCGAACAGCTGGCCAAGGACTTGCCACTTGCCGCAATGTTCGCGGCAAGTGGTATCACAGCAGGCCACGCCATGCTCCGAGCTGCATTACTCGTGCTGGCAAACGCCTTGGCCAAGGGCAACGGTCGGGCGGCAGCTCCAGGGACGGCCGTGTTCCTTGGAGCCTTGATTGTCGGCGTCCGACACGTCGGCCTGCTGCCTTGCGTCTCCCGCTGACTAGGCGCGTCTCGCCATACGTGGCCCAATCGTGGCACGACGCATCTTCAGAGTACCACTGGGCCATCGCTGGTTTGGCGGGATCACTCCAATATGTGGTCCACTCGCGAAAGAACGCGTGCCCACTTCGTCGTTGTCTGCGTCGTTTTCTTTCATTCATCACAGTGATTATGTTGTGATCTGAAGAACAGCTGTTTAATTTCACATACTGTTTGCGATTTTCTAGATAACATTTGATTAACTGATAAGCCTGGCCCCTTAAGCCTTAACAGGGTAGCTTATTTAATAATATACAGTGAGTAACTGAGTCAAAAGCTTTCTTAATATCGAAAAATATTCCCACCGTAAACTGTTTTTTTTTTTTTTTCAATATTCTCAACAAATTTTTCTTTTATGCCTTGTAGCGCTAGCTCAGTGGACTTGTTTTTTTGAAGTCCAAACTCCTGGGCTACTATGAATTTGTGTTATTCAGTTAGTTATTCTTCTAAATATAACGCGTTCAATTACTTTCGAGTATACATTCAGAACGGAGATAGGACGATAGTTGCCTAAGTCATCTTTTTTTCCACCTTTGTGTACAGGAGTTACGCGTGCTACTTTTAATTCATCGGGAAAGTATCCGTCTTTCAGAATGCAGTTACAAATGTGTGCCAGGGGAACTGAAATCGGTGACGCTACAGCTTTGATCGGATCAGCCTTAATCTCACCGGGACCAGCTGCAGTTTTACTATTAAGAGATTGCCCAAAGTTTCAAATAATTGGAAGTCCGAAAAAAAGAAAGAAATCAGTTTGTCAAGTTATAAACTTTTTTGAAAACCACATTTTCAGTTGGCTAGGAAAGCTTGTGAACGCGATGCTGAGCACACACGTTTACATGAAACGGCATATTGTCGTGCCATTGCTATGTATGGTCATAACTTGCATGAAATTTTCATCTCGTAGCAACTTGGAGACGTTTACAGGGTGTCTACCAACCGGGAAAACCTGGAAAACAGGGAATTCTCAGGGATTTTGAATATTCTGGAAAAACTCGGGGAAAACTCAGGGAATTTGTGCCTCTATCAGGGAAAATTACTCTAGGGATGGGCGAATATATGGTATTGTTGAATATTTAATTGAATAATTCTATGTTCGTTATTCGCTTCGATTCGAATTCATGGATTCAATATTTTTGAATTATTCAGCGCTCCCGAATAGGCAGCCAAAAGCCACGGATGGTCGGTACACATCTCGGAGGCTATGTGTCACGTCATGGCTGCCATACGTCACCCATAAATCTCGAAGGCTATATGTTTTTGCATTAAAGAGCCTGAAATGTGCGACGCAGAAGAGCTGAAACGGCGCTAGCGCACAACCGAAACGAAGCGGCGGAGTCCGCATTGCCATAGTAAGTAGCGGAAATCGTACGTGAATGACAGCAACGACGGAACGCTTCGTGCCTATTTGTGCCTTTATTTTTATTTATTTATTTATTTATTTATTTATTTATTTATTCATACTGTCAGCACAAGCCAAGACAGGAGTTGCGGTTACATTGCTGTCATTTACAAACTAGACATAGTGCATGTTTGAATAATTCAATAGAAAGCAATCAAGATAGGATAGGAAGGCACGACATAGAAACAAATATGAAGCAATAACAACAGTAGTCACAATTAACAAGTTACACCACTATATGGTCTAACAAGAAGTAATGCACCAAACAACTACAACCGACAAACAGCTAACAATAAAACATATTCTCAACCGTTTACAAATAATTGGTAACAGCCTTAACAAAAGATTGTAAATCAGTACACTCTACTATATCTTGTGGCAAGTTGTTCCAATCGTCTATGCTTCGAACCAAGAACGAATTTTTGAATGATTCGGTTCTATAATTAAGTGGCTTAATATGTTTTGAATGCTTTGTTCTGGGGTTAGCAGGTCTCTCTAATGTGATGTGTTTTTCTAAGTCTACTTTATAGTCTCTGCTTAATACGTGAAAGAAGAATGTCAGCCTGTTAAGCTGCATTTTCTGCTTGACAGTCATGAAGCCAGCTCTATTTCTGAGTTCGGTGACGGACTGGGTTCTAGCGTATGTGTTAAAAATAAACCTCAAGGCCTTGTTTTGTACGCGCTCACATTTTAGTGTGTTTTGTTGAGTGTACGGCTCCCAAACATGACTTGCATAAGTCAGTACAGGGAGTACAGTCATTTTGTAGGCCATTGTTTTTACCTCTGGGGTGGCGTTGTGAAGTTTTCGTCGTAATGACCAAAGTTTACGCATGGCCTTATTGCAGATGTTGTCGACATGTACCGACCAGTTCAAGTCATGTGTGAGATGAATCCCTAGGTATTTAAATTCCTTTAACTCAGCTAATTCGGCTCCGTTAATGCTGTAGGGGAAAATTAAAGGATCTTTTTTACGCGTCATACGCATACAAACAGTTTTTGGTGTATTCAGCTCCATTTGCCACTCGTCACACCAGTGAGTGACTTTTTGTAAATGGTTACTAAGCTCCTGTTGATCATTAGGTGTGCATATTTTAGCATATACAATGGTGTCATCTGCATAATGTTTGATGGCTATTTGTGGCGAAAAACCTGCTCCCATATCGCTAATATAAATGGAAAAAAGTAAAGGGCCTATAACAGATCCTTGCGGCACACCCGATCGAACTGATTTATTGGTACTGTAAACAGAATTTTATGAAACAAATTGTTCCCTTTCTGACAAATAAGCCTCAATCCATTTTAATAGCTGAGTGTTACCTAAGAAACAAGACAGCTTCATAAGCAGCTTTCTGTGGGATATTCTGTCGAATGCTTTGCGGAAATCGATAAAGATAATATCTATTTGACCCCTTCCATCAATACATTGACCGATTTCATGTGTAACCTCAGTGAGAATAGTGAATGTGGAGTACCCTCGGCGAAAGCCATGCTGGTTTTTACCCAAAATGTCGTTTTCTTCCACAAATTCAGTTAGGTGGGTGGTTAAGATATGCTCTAGCGTTTTGCAACATGTACTTGTCAAAGAGATTGGTCGGTAATTAGCGACATCATGTTTTGAACTCTGTTTGTGAATCGGTACTACTTTAGCCCGCCTCCAGTCTCTCGGAACGTCGCCAGATTCTAGATTTAGTATAGATATCCGAAAGAAAACATGAGCACCACTCGGCGTATCTCTTTAAAAAAGCGTTGGGAATTTGACCAGGGCCAGGGCATTTTTTCTCATCTAGTTTAAGGAGCAGGTTCAAAATGCCGTCTAGTCTAATAGTTGGTTCAGATATACACTGCTCAATGGAATGCAGTGTTCGAGGTGTAGAACCGTCATCCCAAGTGAAAACTGATTCGAAATATTCATTGAAGAGGCAAGCCATTTCAGAGCTGTTCGTGATAGACTTATTTTCACTTGTCAGAAATTGAATGCCGGAGTTGGGCCCTGAAATATACCTCCAGAATTTTTCCGGAGAGGTTTTAATAAAATTGGTAAGTGTTTCATTCATGTAACAATGTTTCGCTTTAATAATTTCCATTTTAAGTTCCTGCGAAACCGAATGAATACAATGCCGTGTTCTTGTAGAGAAGAATTTTTTAGACCTCATTCGTTTCAGAAGATGCTTTTTATGATTTTCCGTGTAATCCATGGGTTTTTTCTGTTAACTTTCTTGGGGCGCTTGGGAACAAACAGTTCTATTGATTCCAATACCACACTTTTAAACTTCTCCCAAGCATCGTTCACTGACGTAGTATTTAGCGAAATAAAATGGCTGAAATCATCATAACCTTCCTCTAAATGGTCCAATACTGCAACATCATCTGCTTTAGAGAAATCAGAGACTAGCAAAGTTTTATTCTTTTCTGTTCGGTTATATGTGGTAGAGACATACGTGATCACCATTTTGTGGTCGGAGATCTTGAGATCTGCTCAAGAACACCAAATCAAGTAGTGATTCTCCTAATTCGTAGGTTCGTGTGGGCATAGTTACTATTTGTGTTAAGTCAAAGGAAAAAGCCAGATTCAGAAGAACACGAGACATGGCTTGATCATTTTGTCCTTCCCGATAATATACCCAGTCAATATGTGGTAAATTAAAATCTCCGGCCATTATAATCTTACAGTTGCTGTTGCCAAACTTTTCAAGTAAGAAATCATTCAGCAATACCATGTATTCTTCGATGGTGCCAGGGGGGCGATATACTGCAACAATTACGAAATACAAACCGCCGATCTCTGTAGTACCCACAATACACTCAAGTTCAGGAGGGGATGAAATTTCAATGAAGACCATTGAAGCTTTATAAATAATAGCAACACCTCCTCCTCTGGATCCTCGGTCTTTTCGACAAGCCGTATAGTTCGGAGGAAGGAAATCAGCACTCTCAATTGATTTATTTAACCAGGTTTCAGTCACAATAACGATATCCAGTTCATGTTCCATCAGGACAGCTTCCAAAAGTGAAGATTTGTTGCATATGCTCCGCACATTAACGTTTAAAACTACTAGTCTGTCAGGGACACTCTTCACTGCTGTCAGAGCTGTTTCCCTTCTCGAAGGATTTTTGTCTGCCGCCTATGTTGCTGTTTTTGTCATGAAGACGAGGCTCCCGACAGGGCTTACGTGTGTCCGTGTCATCATCCCAGTAATACGCCTTGCCGTCCACATAAAGCTTGTCATAAACTAGGCGCACTCGCTTTCCACTCGACTTCTCATTTTTAGCGCTTTCCCAAAGGCACTTTCTGCTGTGGACCACGCTCTTTGAAAAGTCATCGCTTATCGAAACGTTCATGCCTTTCAGCTTGGGACAATTGCACATAATTTCCTGCTTTTCCTTGAAGTCATACAGGCGGAAAATAACTGGTCGTGCTTTTGACTGCTTTTTTCCAAGACGGTGCATGCGCTCAATGCTGCGGGGAGAAGTACCAATCACAGAAAATATTTTGTCCTGCATCAGTTTTGATAAATCTGCCTGTGTTTCATTGTCTTGTTCAGGCAAACCGAAGATGATAAGGTTATTGCGGCGCTGGCGATTTTCCATATCGTCAACTTTTCGAGATAACACTGTGACTTTTTCATTTAGATGAGACACCGTCTGCTGTGTGTCATCAAGTTTAGAAAGAGAAGACTCAAGTTTAGCTAAGCGGTCTTCAATGTGTTTTATAGTGGCACCATTTTCTTTCACTTCTTTTTGAACTGCTCTCTGATCACGTTTAATGTCACTTAACGTCTTGCTCTGGTCTTTCAACGTTTGCAAAATCTGTTCAAGTTTTTCATCTGTAGTCAAACCGGGGCCCGGATTCAACTCGACATCACCGCTTGTGATAAGCTTGAGACAGGCAGACCAACAATCACATACCAGCAACGCTAGAGTGCGGGGGCACGGCACGACGATCAGAGACAAATGATTACTTCTAAGTGAGGAAGTGTCGTGTCTCACCTGCAGACAAGCAAATACGAGCACGTTGGAAACCATGTTCGCATGCGTGCCGTGCCCGCAACTGAGTCCGTGGGGGTCCGAGGGCCAGTTTAAGTAGGGGTCGGTCCGTGACTTGGTCGTCGATGATTGGTCGATGCTTCCGATATACGTATCGCCGTCGCACGTGCCAAGTAGCTGCATCTGCAGTAGATCCAGATGATTTGGTGACAGCAGTTGGCGTTCCGGCTTGCAGTGTGTGGCGATTGCGCTTGGCTTCGCGGCGGTGACCAGAAAAGGGACCTGCAGACAAGCAAATACGAGCACGTTGGAAACCATGTTCGCATGCGTGCCGTGCCCGCAACTCTGCGTTTACCGCCGCGCGTAACAACGCGTTGGCCGCGGGATTTCATAGTCGCCACCCATCATCGCGTCGATAGCTGCCGCGGTTTCTTTCGCAGCGGTTTCGTTTAGTTTCGTTTTGACTCAATACGCACGTCGGCCGCGTGCCTAAAGAGCTGCGTAGTGGCCATCCATGATCGCATAGATAGCGACCGCGATTTCGTCTGAAGTTGTTGCAGTGAACGGTAGTTTCGTTCTGACTCGGTGCGTGCGTCGGCCGGGTACGGCCACACTAGCGGCAAGTTGCCGCGCGTCAGCGCCTTGTTGCGAAGTCCACCGTGGCAATCGCGTCTCGCCGCGCGGCAGCGCGATATGATCTCGCGCGCTCTCGCAACGCGGAATCACCGTGAGCGAAAAGGGTGCAATCGGACAGCGTCAAGAAATTCCTCTAAAGAACCGCGAGAGACGACAATCGTCGATTGATAACCCGGAGCGGAGCGGCGGAGGTCCGGTTGCCATTGGCTCCGTGACGCCACCCTCGTCGCTCTCGGCACCCTCGGCAAGCCGTAAAACCCCCGATTCCTGCAGCTTTTGCCGCGCGCGTCATGATGCGTTGCCGCTCGTGGCATGGCGCGGGCGTTTTTGCCGCTATCGTGGCCCTACCCTTAAGCACCGCAAAGTCGCCGTTCATAATCGTGTCGATAGCCGCCGCGGTTGCGACAAGCAGTTGTTTCGGTTTGACTCGGGGCAAAGCTGTCGAGGATGAAGCGCACCGGCTACATCACGATGGACATGCGATCCGTTGGCGTTGAGCTTACTGGCGAAACAATTATCGGGATGTGCGCGCGGTAGTGCAAAGCGTGTCGGAAATGATGGCGCGCGCCGCGGCCGTGCTTCGAAGAAAGTTGAGAGGCCTCGATCGCCACTGCGAGAGCCAATCAGTCACGAGATAACGAGAATTGCAGCTTCCGCACTGCTTTTGTGCTAAATAGCGAAAGGATTTGCTCATACATTAAACTAATAAAATCGTGCTGACGTAGTAAGCATTTGCTTATTGTTTTCTGCATACCCTGATAATTCGGACATTTTCTTTTTTTCAATCCCGTGAAACTCGAATTAACTAGGTTTTACTGTAATATGTGATATATACTGTTCGAACTATTCGATTCGAAATTATTTGACCAAATCACTACTCGCTTCGAACCTCAAATCCACTATTCGCCCGTCCCTAAATTAGCTGTAATTTCATTGAAAGGGAACGAAAGTTGCGGTAATGGAGGGAGGGAGGGAGGCGACGCGACGTTTAGCTGCGACACCAAATGCGTATTTATATAAAAATGTGGTGAGGCGAGAAGGTGGTAAAGACTTAGGACGCTGCTCGACGAGTGTCCCGTTCTGATCTTGTCGAAAACTTCCGAGCTGCCCCCAGAGGCACAGGCAACAGTCACCAGCGCCGTGCGCGTTCGGTGCGAACGCGTGCAAAACGCCGACGGCGTCGACAGCAGTTCGGCGCGTTGCTGGTGCTGCTGCATGTCCAAGTTTATACAGCTGATAAAACTACTATTCTTACTCCGTATAGCTATCTACTAATTTGCTATCGCAATTGATGCTTCGCCTTTCGGGTGAAACTGCGACATTTTTTTTAACATGCTTACTAAAGAGTGACAGCATCAGGCAACATGGTGTCAGCCCATCTTGATGTAAAAGAAAGTTCCGTTTTACTCAGGGAATTTAGCAAAATCACTCAGGGAAAACCTGGAAAACTCAGGGAATCTGGAAATGTCAACTTGGTAGACACCCTGGTTTAGCGGTTTCTTTGTGCAGAGGGATCGTGAGTTCGCACTTTTCATTGTCTAGCATTGCTCTCGCTTCATCGTGGCCCGCGGCAGCACAGACGGCAAGGGTGGGTAATGTATTTGTGTGGCAAAAACTCGTAAAAGAAAAAAAAAAAGAAGAGTTGCGCGAGACCCTGTCGTTGATTTATTATGTTAAGCGACAAACTTTGGATGCACGATGCATGTGTGGAGTGTGCGCAAATATAATAGAACCTCGCTACCTTGCCTTTGAAAGTAGAAATGGAAATTACCGAGCAGAACCTTGCTTTGGAAGAAAACGCAAGAAAAGACATACTAACCGAGAAAACGTACGGTCAGAAGTCACTAAAAAAATTGACACTCAACTGTAGTTGACATCTACATAATGCGAAGCAGTGCACTAACCGTTGCAGCACGAGACGCCGACGAGAGCTCAGCCCGAAACGCACGTTATAATTTTTTATGACTTTGGCAAGCTTATGTTTGCATTCCTCGACTTTGGCCTGGGTCAGCAGCTTCTTTGAGTGGGGCATTTCAGCGGGAAGTTTTGATGTGCCCACTCGGCGCGAATTGTTGCGATGTGGACGCGCGTCGCCCACGACGGCATCATATCGTGCATACCTTTTACGTCGTGTCGTTGATGTCATGAGATGTCATTCGTGTTATGTATGCGTGCATGTCATGCTGCCCCATGCCTATTCTAATATATATCCAGTTGAAGAAACAACCACGGCAGCATCGTGCTGCGTAGGGGGCTAACAGACAGACTCCAAACACCTGATCTTTGCGAAGTATGCTCTGCAATAAAACGTCGGAATCCTCCGTAACTTGACGAATGATTTCGTCATCGGTCAACTCCGCACATAGCTCGAGGTCTCTGTCAGCGTCGGCGAAGCCCTCAGAGGTTATCCCGGCTGGAATCGACACGCCGGCAGCGCGCAGATCGTCGAAGGCAACGTCTGCGGATGGCAGTTCGCGGTTGGCAGTTCGTTCGAAGGCGCGGACGAAGACGAAGGAGCAGTCGGTGCCATCGCTGTAAACGGCGAATCCGCTCGACGAAAAGCGCAGCACGAAACAGCTAGGAACTCGGTAGATGCTGAAGGTCGGGAAACGTGATCACTGAAGATAGCGCGCAGCAGCAAACGATCAACCGCAGACACGACCGCAGAGCTGGCAGAGCTGACAAAACAACACGCGAACACAGAGGTTTGGCTTGGCTAAGCTACGGCTGGCAACGGATTGACACGTGCGGTTTCGAGGTTACGGCAGCCGCGGCGCGGTGCATGGTGGGTTCGAGGATATGAAAACAGCCAAAATGGCGGAATGGAGCTCGTGGTCAACACCGGAATACGATGCCGCCAGAGACGGCGGCACATTTGGGTTGTAGCCTATTGAATGCTGCGTGCAGTATGCTTCCAACGCCACTGTGGCCCATGCACTGTGAAGCAGATAAGTGAAGATACTGATTGCAGTAGGGTTGGCGGCAATAGCTGTGAATGCGGGGTGCGACGACCCGGGAGAGGATTTGCTGGTACCGGAAACTTACTGCGCACCAGCATTGAAAACCAACCAAAGCATTAGACAGCCAACCAAAGCATTAGACAGGCGGGTGAGCATTTTGAGGAAGCTGTTGCGGCAGGCGGCTACTGTTCTCGATCGAGGGTGCCCCCCGCGTTTACATGGGATCTAGCAGCCGCAATCCTGCGATTGCAGTTTGGTGAACGTTGTTGCCCAAAGGTTGTGTTTTCGGGGTGCACATGAACTGGTAAAAAATAAGTGTAACTGTATTGGGTCATCTTTTATGTTCTTGATTGCATACATTGGCGCCGGGAAATTGTACGTGATGGGATCGTATCAACGAGCTTCTACTGTATGGAGCTCGCCAGCCCCGCCTTGGCCTTTCCCGTTGGCTTGGCCGGTGACTACTAGATCACGAAAGCTACAGTCGTGAGATCACGAGAACTGCAGCTTCTGCACTGCGATTGTGTAAAATAGAAATAGTATTTGCCGATTCATTCAGTAAATAAAAGCGTGTTGACGTTGTAAGCATGCGTGTTGACATTGTAAGCATGTTTGTTTTCTTGATACCCTTGGTAATTCGACATTCGGTTAATTCCCGTGAAATCTGAATAAAGATTGTTTTACCGTATACTCGACTAAGGGACACACGCTCAAGTAACAGCCATGCCCCCAAATTGACAGCGTAATATTCACGGGGAAAAATTGTAAATGTGTTCAAATAAACAATTCAAAGACTGAGGAGCATCCAGCTAGAATCGCGTGTGCGGTCTTCTTTGATGTCAGTCACATCAAACGACTTCGAGGGTACGGAGGACGACTGTATCCACAAGTGTGCTACCAAATCGAATATGAGCAGTGGTGACAGCTGCAGTAGTGAGGACTATAGATGGAGACCAGCTCTGTGGCATGCTTGCATGAACAAATATATGCGCGTTGTGAAAACAAGCGTTTGCTCTTTTTACACAAAGAAATCAAGGGTGTTAAGCACAGCACAAAAATTTGACTGCAGTGGCCCACCCACGTGTAAGGGCCGCACCCCATCAAGGTTGTGAAAAAACAAAAAACAAATGTGTGGTTCTTGCATGAGGATATACAGTACTGCCTCACCTGCCAATGTCAATAGTTGCTACAAGGGATGGGCAAATATTCAAAGTCCTTCAGCATTTTCTTTTTTTCTCAATTTCTGACTATATTTTGGTAGCTGTTTATTTGGCATTTTTGAAAAGCTTTTTTGAAAAGTACAGCAGCCATTAATTCTTGGAAAACATGTTTGCAACCACAATTCAAGAGGTTGAGAAGTTGTTCGTGCAGTTTTTTTTAATGACAATTAGCGATCTTGTGTTTAATGCTGATCCCAATTGTCCCTTATAGTTAGCTGTATTGCTTTCACTAGTCAGTACTGGTGTGGTACCTAACTATTCCGAAATAAATATTCCTGCTGCAAATATATGCGTCTGCATTTGACTATTCATATTCTATTCCTATCTGTTGCTAGTTGCTACAATTTGTGCTGCTATGTAAAATGTGGATTGCCACAAATATGCCACTAGTCACTGTATGGAAACAGTAACTGATCGTATCGGCCTCGCCTTTGAGGCTAAGGATTCTGGGAAAAAAAAAAAACTCACCTTATATCCGAATAAATATATCTTTCTTTCACATTGATGGCAGTGCCCTCCAGTGTTATAGACCTCAAGCGTATCTGCAGCGTAGTTTGGCCTTGGCTGCTCTTTTATTTCGGAATGCAAAATGCCCTTTTCCTTGCCCTTTGCAGGCAGCAACACGTACGAAGAAGCGGCCGCCTACATACAAATGAAATTTGAGTCACTGAACAAGCGCCGGGATACCAAGGAGATCTACACACACTTCACATGTGCCACCGACACCAACAACATCCAGTTTGTGTTTGACGCTGTGACAGATGTCATCATCAAGAACAACCTGAAGGACTGTGGTCTCTTCTGAATGCCTTCGTCAGTCTCCACGAAAAAAAGCATCGTGTCAGTGGTGCACCCCAACGACAGGAGGCTCGAGCCGGCCTATTATACCGTTGCCAAAACCGCTTGCACGGCCATGCAAGTGGTGTCGAGGGAGTGGTGACCTGCTCTGCACGTCTGATGCACGAGGTGTCCTCGTCAGGACTGCCGTTTGGCAGAATAGGTGGGTGGCACATGCAGAGGCCGCCAGAGACAAACCTTTTACCTGGCCATGATGCTCTCTTGGCATGTGGTTCGAGTCGAGGCGTCAATTTATCCCTGTGCAATGCTGTCGCTTGCCTGATTTGCATTTATATTTTATGTCTTGTGTTCAGTAGTTACAGCCACATTTCTCTTCCTTCCTAGCTCATTTTTTTTTCTTAGCTTGCCACAAACATGCAAAAAACAATAACAAAAGACATAGTTCTGTTGCGATGTTTCACCATAGCATGGCATTTATTTTACTATTGTTTTGATCATTTTTTGTAAGGGATCAATTTTTGCCACTGTATTTGTGGTTTTGTTCTTTTTAAGTTGCGAGGAAAATGCTTATGTTTCGCATTCTTTTCTTTACCTTCCTCCCTGCAAGTGTGTTGTGACATTCGACGAGGAAATCATTTGCTTTGTGCATTCCTCGTGGCGTGTGGTGACCTCTCCCCTGTGATGATGCTGGTAGCCAGTGTCATACCTGCCAAGAGTTCCAGATTAGTTGTACAGTGTACAGATTTCGGCGATCTCCCACAAATGAGACTTTCAGATTCTCATGTGCTAAGAATGCCATTGGTATATCCACATAGAAAGAAAAATGGGGTGTAGCTGACCAAACTGACATTGCTATCGCTGAGTCATAATGTGATTGTAACGCTGCTATTTCAGCCACTCGGCATAGAGAATTTCTGTGTGCCTTGCTGCCACCAAAGCACCTTGCCAAATGCAGTGCTGTAGATAGGTGGCCTAATTCCACTGAACTTTATTATAATGAAGTCGCATGCAACATGAAAATACCTTTGTTATAGTCAGTATTCACTATAAGCATTGATTTGTTACATGCTGATACCAGCTAGAAAAATTCTGAATTCTCTATTTACTTTCGTATGTCTGATATATTATGTATGTGTTTGGGTACATCAAGGTTTGACTGCACATGGACTCGGAGATAGTCGCCACTGTGCAATGCCTGCACTGGCGCATACTGTGTTGACAATTTCAGAGGCCTGCTTAAAGGCCTGCAGATGATGGTCTGTTGCCATTGTTTGTCGTGTTGCCAATTTTTTACCAGCAAGAAAATTTTACTCGCTGTCACCTCCAAGTCCTTGCGGTGGCTTATGCTGGTCATCGTGATTGCATAACATGACAATGCTCAGGCCGCTTGCTTCTATCCAAATTCGTTCTTGCTACTTGCTCTCTATTGTGCCAGCCTGAAATAAATTGTAAAATCAGGCTTCGCTTAGTCAAATCTCATGCTGAGGGTAAAGTATTAGCTATCATTTGATGTTGTTATTGATACTGCTGTATGTTTTGACGTTACTAGGCCTAGAACGGCACTGAACAGCAAATGTGCTTTGATTTCCACCTAGCAGATAGCGTGACAGCATGTAATGTTGGTCATGCGAAACACTTCCACAGTAGATCTAGTGCACTCGCATTAAAATGTCGAATTCACTGCACGTTCGCAGGTTTCTGTGGTCGTACAACTGGGCAACAGTGTAAATTCGTTGATGCCGCTTTTCATGATGTGACGTTACTTCAGTGCAACACTGTCACGGTGTTGCTTGCCGCTGTCACTTGAATGTGCTGGCATCTTTTTAATGCTGCATTTCTTCACAGCGTGTCTCCTTAAACTGCCGTGCTGGCTCCTCATTTTGAGACGGCTTAGCGCCTTCTGTACTATAGTGCTCACTGCTGTTCTAGGACTGGCAGCAGCACAATTTAATGATGATCGTCATGATTACATATTCTTTGTTACCTGCCTCATTATTTATGATGATTCTAATTGTCACTTTTTATAAGGGTAGTACACAGGGAAGGTTTACTGTGATAAGGATCAATAAAAGTAATCGGGGTTTTTCAAAGGATGAATGGTATTGTTTTTTTCCCCCGTGCTTTTTATTGCCTCTGGCCCTCTGTTCAACTCTAATTCTGATGTCTGGAACTTGGCAGGTATGCAGTGAGCTGTTGTATTAGATTGCAAGGACAGTAACTTTCCATCTGTCTGTCGAACCCCTTAAAACAGTGCCTTTCCTGACTGAGCTTCTTGAGAGTTTGTGTGTGTGACAATGTTCTCCGCTGCTTGCCAGGCGTTGTTTGTGGGCAAAGACCCTGCTTTCATTATATTTGTCATGTGCACTTACAAAGCAGGGGTCAATTTTTACAAAGGGCAGATGTAGTAACCCAATTGTCACTAACCTACAGGCCTTGTTTTGGCCATGATGGTTTTCTGTATGTTTCATTGGCCAATTCTGACATGAAACTTTGCTGTTCAAGTGTTCAGGCTGTTCTTCATTTACAGTAAGAAAGCATTCTGTCACTGTTTTGTGATGATACAGTGTAGACCGCTTATAACGTAAGTCGCCGGAGTCGCGAATATCCGCACTATAAGCGGTACCGCACTATAACCAAAGCAACAATTTTCAAGGCCCACACATATGCCAAACATGTGCACCGAGCCGCCACGCGTATGCGACAGTCGAGGAATGCGGCTAGAACGTTTGCATTCAATTTACAGTTGAATCTCGTTAATTCGAACCAAATCACGCGGCGGCGCCTCCAACCGGCATTGCGCCGGCACCGCTATAGAGTAAAAGCTTAGACGAGACCCCTCAATGTCGCGCGCGAACAGAATAAAAAAAAACAACAAATGCAGCGGAAATTTCACCCTCGTCGCCGATTCTGCATTGCACCGGAAGATGCGTGTACGTGCCGACGTCTCAGCTACGCTACCATAGCCACGCGTAGAAAATGGCAGTGAACCCTTCTTTCTCCTTTATGCTTCCTCTACTTTCTAGTCACGTGTTGACCTTGCACGCTGCGGCTACGGCGCAGAGGGAAGCAGCGGCGTTGTCCCAGGCCAGCCAACGCCCGCTTCCCGATAACGGCAGAAAACGAAACTTCGGGGAGTTGGCGCCGGGCCGGCTGTAGCGGCAGCGCCTGCACGGCGGCAGGCGCGTACGGTGACAGAAGTGAGGGAGGTATGAGGGAGGGCGAGGGGAGCCGCCGAAGTGGCGGAGTTGCCGAGGCGAAATCCGCTTCCCTGCCGCCCTCCTCCCTCACATTCCACGGTCTCTGCGTGCGCCCTTCTCCGTGCCGGCGCCGCCCGCTCCCTGAAGTTTCGTTTAGTGCCGTTATCGTGAACCGAGCGTTGGCCGGCCTTGGCAGTTTCGTGGCCCTCGCTCGCTATACTCGCCGTGATATTTCACGACTCGCACTCAAGATTCTGGTTTCAGCCTTACTGGCTGTTCGTTCGCACCACGTGCCCTTCTCCTCCACTTCGTCTCTTTCTTCCTCGAGCACTCCTTGGGGCGCCCATTTGAGGGGAGTGTTCGCCGTCTCCGCTGACTTCTGTACTCCCAGACAGCCGCACTGTAACCGGTATTTCGTTTCCCGCAACTGCACTATAAGCGATACGTGCATACATAGAGTGCTATGGGAAAATTAACGGGAGTCTGAAAAGACCACACTATATCCGGTCCTGCACTATAAGCGGTTACGTTATAAGTGGTCTATACTGTACTTGCCATTTTTCTTGGCACCAAACTTTGGTAACAACCATCTCATCTTTGGCTCTACGTTGTCTCGGAAAGCTGTTATGTTTGGTATAGCAACACCAATATATCGACCACCTCTTGTTTATTCTTTGAGCAGCCGCGTGCCAAAGTATAATTTCGCTGGCTGTAGTGGTAAAAATACGAAAGACAGAAGGCATGTTTCTGTCTGCTTATGGTGTCATTTCAGCTTTACCAGAGTGTAAGTTTCGGCATTGAACTCCCTGAAAGCCAGCTTGGCAGTCAGGTTTTTTTTTTGTTTTTTTTTTAATGGCACACATCTTAGGTGTAAATGTGTTATCTTTAGCACTAATTCAGATGTCATGCTTTTCATCCATATGCGTAGCCCTACAACTTACCAAAACTGGCCAAGCTTTGCAACCCCATTTTGATGGAGTTTGTAATCTGTTTCATAATATAATAAATCAAAAACAATAGTAGTGGAACCATCAGTCAAGGCATCATTTTATTACTTTTGCCAAAGACATGTCAGTGGCCTTTGATCTGTTTTAAACATGTTGGTGCTGTCAGTCAGTTCTACACTTCTGACCCTTTGCCAGACCTTCATGTTGGTTGCAGGTTCAGTGACATGCTTGTGGCGATAAGCACAAACAAGACTGTTGTTGGTGTGTTGCTAGCACATTGCCAAAACAGGGTTTGTAGCAGGATGTGAAACCCTTGAACATCAAAATGCCACATTCAAGGTCAGGGAAACCTTTAAAATTTGTGGACAGGGTAAAATTTGGGGAATTTAATCTTCAGATGTGTTTTGTTTTAGGTGTGGGGGCTTTATATAAAGCTGGTGCAGTGTAGAAGATAAGCCAAGTCATTCCAATTCAGTAGTTTGCAATATAGTCGACTTCCGTTAATTCGACATTGACAGGACTGACAAAGTTGATCAAATTATCTGGCAAGTTGAATTACCTAAACAAGATGCAGAAAGATGCCAAAACATAGCTTTATTCATTTGGCAGGATTTTCCCAGTTCTGACATGCCCCTGCATGAAACAGGCACCCCTTTTCTATGTGTCCAAAGTAAAACAATAACGTAGAAGCGACATTAAAGCTGCTAAACAAAGTTGAAATCTAACGTGCACCCAATTTTCTGGAGGGAAAAATGGTCTAAATATGTCGCACAGTGGCGGCTATTTCCTAAAGTCAGCTTTACCACAATACATTCATGTTATGCAGCAAAACATACGAACACCGTGAAGGTGGTTCTGGTATTGTGTCCGATTGCACCGTGCAGGCAATTTCCGGCCCAATGTTCCTGAAAAAAGAAATGTTAGGATTGGGTAAATAGCGTAATGAGACATTGTGAGCTATGGTTATTATTTGAAAATCTTCTTTGGGGGAGGCCGAATATACGCATTTTTGACGGGAGATGATGCGAGTTCAACGCATTCACTGTCCCCATAGCTCATCCGAGATGCTTCCACTGAAGGGGTCACCTTAGGGGTGAGGCGAATGCATGCTCGATGATAAAGTTCGAATTGTCATGCAAAGGCGAATTCCAGGATCGAATTAACGAAACTAGACCCATAGAAATGCATGGGCACCAGCCGGGACCTTTGGCCGGGATCTTTTTCATTTGTGCGCAATAAAGGAAGTTTGCTAGCTGTAGAAGATAGTGCTTTGATTTGAAGCTGTAAAACATAATGGTGCTTTAGCCCCTAAATATGCTTTGTCAGGGCCTTGCAAGTCTTCGAGGAATATTTTTCACAAAAACTGCTATGAACTGTGTGTGAAGTTACACTCGCTTTGTGTATTTCAGGAGGTTGTCATTTGTGGTATAGCATTTTATGTTTATGGCCTTGCTAGTATTCAAGGACTATTTTTCACAAAAACTGCTATGAACTGTGTGAAGTTTCAGTTGCTTTGTGCATTTCAGGAGGTTGTCATTTGCGCTTTAGCATTCTATGTTTATGGCTCAACCAGCACACGTCAGACTACTCTGTCACACCATTCTTCAAACTTTTCCTTTAACCGCCAAGACAATGGTGCATTAAAGCACAATTCTGGATCTGGATCTCTAATCGCTCTCTGTTCTGGCAGGTATCCCAAGTTTGTTTTCATGTACTGTCATTTGAACCATGGCATACTTGTGCATTGGTAGGTGTAACTGCTAAAGAAGCTGTATCCTTTAGACAAGTGATGATGGGCAAGGTTTTCTAATAAATGTAGGAGCGTGCACAGTCGTAGGGAATTTTCTAAGCCTACACAAGCTATCTTGGCAAAAGGCGGCCACAGTTGTATTGATTTTTTTTAAATACTTGAGGTCACCATGTGCTTTACGACTGCTGGTGGCCAGTGACGTGTGCCAGTTGGAGCAAGTCCTGAGCTTTGTGTGCGGTTGCATTTTGTGTTAAACCACACGTTGCTTGTCCTGGAGTATGCTGTGGCTGTATGCTTTGCAGCCAGAAGTTGCATGATAGCTATTGATAGGCAGCAGTGGAAGCCCACATGGGATTCACTTTTGCAGCAACAAAAGTATTTTCGTTCCATTGTTTCATTTCTTCAAAAGCGAATTGTTCCTTGGAAAGGTATCCCTTCTGAGCACCATATAGTATTGGCTGACGTCTGGGATGAGCAAAATGATCTGCCTACATTGCCAAAAGGTTTTCCAAGGCTTGTGCCGAACTACTGCAGCTTCAAGAATTGTTTGCTAGCACTAACTCACTCTGGGTCTCTGCTGTGTGTATATTAAGTGTGTTTATTGTGTAGTATTTCATCTTAGTGTGACTTGTGGCCCCATCTTCTTTCTCTTAGTGTGGCTTAGCATTTGGTTGTTAGCGTGCCATAAATATTTTTTGGAAACAGGTCACTTCATATGTCTTAGTGTGCTCCCAAATTGATTGCCTTGCGAGTGTGAACGCCATTTGTGGGCGTGGCTGTGTATTTTTCAAGCTGACAAAGTCCTAGTCTTTTCAACCCTGCTGTCTTTTGCATGCAAAACGCACTGTAAGGAAGCTTGTATTGAGCTAAATTGACGTTGAACTTGCAAGAGTCGTTGCCCAAGTTGTGTGTTAACCCTAGTCCCAGAGAACTTGTTGTGGCACTGCAGCAGCAGAGTCGAGGAGGCCTTGCCCAAAACATGCTCCGTTTCATACAGAGCAGGCAATGCTGCGAAGACTTCCCTAGCTGCTTGCATTTGCGACCAAAAATAATGCGCCACATATAAAAGAAGGATATGGGTGGGCATTGTGTCATTCGATTTAACATTGAGTCCCATACTTTTATGTTGAAAAATATCACTTTACTATCTGGAAGGTGTTGCAGATCTGAAGCTGCTACCACCAAACAAGTGGAGTGACGTTTCTGTGAGCAGCGGCTGCTGTGCATTGTCTGCGCTCGTAAGCGAAACATAGTCCATTGCAAGCTTGAAGCACAAAGGTTTACAAATATGTGATTAGATGTAACCTTACGTGCGCGAGTTGTCTTACATGAAGTAGTTATTCTATTGAAAGCGTTGCAAATCAGAAACAACAGCACTGCGAAACGTGCCGAGTCTGTGGCTGCACTAGCTTACCTTCTGCAGCGTTGTCTGCCGAGTATGAAATACTGTTGGCTGTAGTCCCTGCTTCTCCTGCTGCCTTCAGTGTGTATTCCTTGGGAGTAATAATTGTCTGCACGCAAAGCTTTGCTACTTCCTCATCGGATAACATCGCTCTCTATATGTATGTTCCACTCTTGGCTCTGTGGGCTATTTGGCACATGTCAATTTTTATTGCATCGTTTGATGTTCAGCTTTGTTTTCACATGCCGGCTTGTCCCAACTAAATCTCACCAGCAATGCAGAAGAAACATCCGAGGCACTTCTTAGGAGTTGTGAATGCAAAAGCATCATTGTCCAATAGAACACCACCGAGCGGTCCTTCGAGTTATGAACTCCTTGCGGCCAAATAGGCGCGTTGAGATGCTTGGCATGTTTTGATTTGGCCTTATTGAGGCGGTGCAGTTAAAATGCAGGCAAGGAATGCGCAGGTCAGGCTTCCGAGAGCGAGGGTCGTCGCGGCGATGCACTCTCCCTTCATGCAATACTGCAGCACCAGGTGTTCCCTGGCTCTGCTCCGTCGAGGCTCAAGCGAGCAAGCGTGAGCCAGTGTGGCGTTGCAGCCAGTGGGAAGTTTCAGTGCTACAGACACCGCCGGCTGTTTTGCTCAATGGGTCATTTGACGCTTCTGCATCAATAACCGAGGTGTTTACGCATACGGCACCCACTGTATGTTTATGGCCCTTGTTGATGCTAGCCAGATATTTTTTTCATTGCGTGCAAACAATTCTTGAATTAGCTAACTTTTAACCCTTTCACTGCCGGGTTTTTTTCTGACTGCTTCTCACCCCCTGCCGGGTATTTTTTTCATGTTGGTTCAGTGGAAATTTCATGCTAGTAATGCACCATGATACTCCACAGGACATGTAAAGATATTCATCAGCAGTTCTTGAATTTCTTCATCCGTCAAAGCGCGGACACACGTGGTGCACTGACTCGCCATGGCTGCTGCGCTCTGCCGAGACGAAGCGACGCGGGTCTAAACACGTGCGCTCTGTCTGTTGTCTAAAATTTAATTTACAAGTTCTATGTGTTTAGGTGACCTCTCCATAGATGGCGGGACATGAACGGAATTTTTTTTTGCACGAGTTGTCTCGGGAGTGGCAGGGAGTGAGTTTAAAAAGCAACACAAGTATACTCGGGAGTAGCAGGGGGGCGTGTGGGTGGTTTCATGAGTTATTTCGGTAGTGGCAGTTAAAGGGTTAAGGAAATTTCTGCATTTCAACTATTGCAGCGCTGTCAAATGTGCTGTGCACATGCTCGAAGCAAGGGCTTCAGATAACCGAGCCGAAAGCGGGGAAAAAGCACAGCTGCTCATTCCCAGAGTCATAAGTTGGCCAATATTCGTCGAGGTTTACGTTTGAGACTACTGCAATCCATAGAATGCGGACACATCGCATGGTATTTTATCAATTTTGTGGTCATTCTGTTTTTGTCGGGGAAAAAAGACCACGCATGACCTAGGTTGCACCCTGTTATGATTAATTTTTCAGCAATTTCTGCATTGTCAACGATGGTTATTGATTAAATAAGCTAATTTAAAAAAGATAGCTAATTAGCCTGATTTGATAGTTACTTCTGCACATTTGGAAAAAATCACTAAAATGCGCAATGCCCATCACATACAGTAAGTGCTGTTAGTGTAAAGCCCTCTGCTGTTTTTTAATTGGCAAGATTGTTTGCACAGCAAGTATGGCAGCAGTGCTGATTTAAATTCAAAATTTATGCAATGAAAACAAGCTCTTTGCGGCCCTGCCATGTTAAACCGCTGAGTTTTCCACAGCAGTTGCGAGGGTTGTAAACACGGGGGCAGTGCCACTGATTATGCAATTTGTACAGTAAAGGTCACCGCATGCTCTGCCAGTGAACATAGCTTTGTCTCGCAAGACTTGCTAAAGGACCAATGAGCAAATGTGGAACGGTCTTCACCGTCTGCACATTCGTATGTCATAGGCTTGTTAGGCACATTATCACACTTGCGCCGCCATGCAAAGCTGAAATGCAGCTTCGTGTCACCTGAACCAGCATTGGTGGGGTCACCTTGCACCGAGTCAATCCATTCTTAAGCTCAGTGACTTTCTTTTCTAGTGCCTCTGCCAGATTATGCTATCACTTCTCATTAACCAGGTTCTGCATGCCTCACTGTTGGCTCTGTGTTCTCAACATCTCCTCAGGCATATGTTGCCCTCTGTGTAAGGCCTGTTTTTCTCGTCATTCACTGCCAGCAGTAGAGCATGGTCCGTACTGTGCTCATTTCCATGATTTCTTTCCTCTGTCATCACCAGTTTGTCATTTCTGGTTCCTCGTCATATTTATCAACAATAGGTGTTCTGTGTAATGGCATGAGTCACAAATGTGCTGTCTTGCTCTGTCATATTTCTGTTATTGCCCGCAATCCTGTTGATGCATCATATTGTAAGCCGTAAGTAACCCCGAGTCTCGCTTCTGTTGAAAACATCTTTCCTTGATGTAGGCACTGTCATGCACTCACTCACTTATGTACAATCGTGGTACTGCAATGTTCAGCAACATCAGCTCACCTTTCTTGCCAATGGCTAGGCACTGTGTTGTATGACAGCAGCCTTGCTGACATCCCACTTCATAGCTGAACAAAAGACTGCCGCACCAGTTTCGGCATTTTGGGGACTTTGTTTTTATCGTACCAACTTGACTCGTTTGCCTCAAGTACTTTTCAAATTGTGGCATGTGCAGTTCCACACTCCTTTTTTTTAATGATATATTTGCTGTGTGGTTTTAGAACCTCTACAGTTGATCATTGCTAATTATTTTCCTGTTGGAAACTTGTAAAACTTGGTGGTTGCCACACTAGGCAATGTGTGCACGCACATTTTGCACGAAAGCTGTGTTTGGCGGCAGTGGTGGTTGTGAGCCTTTTATTCAGCTGTCCTTGCTGTTTCTCAGCCCAGTTGATAGGGAAAGTCCCGATCAAGTTTTACATGTTTGAAAGCCAAACGGGCTGCCTTGTCTGTCACTGCTCAAAACTTAAAAGGCTGACTCACTTCAAGCTTGGGGTGTGCCTGCATTATGCAATTTTCCTAGTCTGGAAATGTGCACTGCAACTGCATTACCTGTATTGGTCTGCTCTCAAACACGACCACGGCCAGCCACAATAGAGACAGCTTATGGTAAAGGTTGCTTTCAGTTTTTGCTTCTGTAGCCACAAGTCTACTACAGCTGGCGTTTCATGGCTAGCTTATAGTAGCTCGCTGGTTCTGCTTGGCACGTCTACAAGCTAGTGTATGTGCTTTTGTGAGGAGCATTGATTTGACACATTTGCCTTTCTATTTGTTGCGCTCGCTGGTTCTGCTTGGCACGTCTACAAGCTAGTGTATGTGCTTTTGTGAGGAGCATTGATTTGACACATTTGCCTTTCTATTTGTTGCATTTCCTGATGTTTTTCTTTCTCCTGTGCTGCCAAGGCCCTTGGGAAGTTTTGGGCCGTCTTGTTCGCAGTACATGTTTATGGCACTGTCTCGGGAGTTGTCAAATGACTTGAGCTCCGTTGAAGTTGCTGTGTATAAAAAGATGGACATTATTATAATTAGGACACCATTGTATATGTATAAACAGTTGTAATTCACAAGTCTGCAATGAAATGAAACTGTTGTTCTTGTACAACTTAGGTGTGCATCTATTTATCACTGGGACAAATGCTAGTATTGACTTAATTGTTCCCTGGAAGAGGAAACAGTTGCCACCTAGTAAAACCTTGTCACTGTTAGCCATTGCGCAGGAGACAAATTAGACAAAGATTACACATGACTAGACAAAGATCTAAACATGTGAGGCTGTGATGTCGAAATGACTCAACAATGAATGCAACTACAATGGATTCTACTATGGGTGCAACTGTTTCCTCAGGAAAACCTGCCGTTTCGAGTTTCTTGATTTGATTAGCCACACTCTGTGCCATTTGGTGCTCACGCAACCTTTTGAAGGCGGTCCTTGTGCTCTTCACATCAATGCTTTGCGTGGTGCGAATGTCCTTTTTAGAGCACTGCACTGGCTCGGACTTACGCGCCAGTGCAACCCGGCCAACCCGGTCCGCGGTAAGAACTCGGGTCGGGTAAGTGAGTTTTCAAATTCGGGCTGAGGATCTTCGGGCTTTTGTCGGGTTGTAATAGGCTCGGATAAACTTTACAAAATTGCAGACTATAATAATTGCCACCCTTGCAGAATTTTCTTTGAATTGTGCCTTTTTGACTGTGGGAAAGCAAGGGCAAACAGACCACAGCTCAGCAGCAGTACACTCCACTGGCACGTTAGGCAACCCTCGGTTTCTGCCAAAATGACACCAGCGGCCGTCAGCGGCCATGTACGCTCCACTTTTTTAAAAGCGAAGCTGTTCTAGCTAACCGTAAAAAGTGGCACCTGCTGTCGCAAAACCTCGCCGAGCTATGACGTTACTGCATTGCCTAGCAACCACCTCGCAGAGCGGCATGTGCCTTGCTTCCTCTCCATGCCGTGCACATGTTGCGCACGGCGCGCGCAGTGCTCGAGAGAGGGAAAGAGAAAATGAGAGCGAGATAGAGAAATAAATTGTAGCAGCACCAACGAGGTAACGCGCAGAGCTGCTGCCGACGCCGCCTGCGTTGCCTAGCCGCGCATGCGCCGAAGCAGTAGCGATGACATCACCTCGCATTGCCTAGTAACTGCCGGCGCAGATGCTTGCTTCGCCCGACACAGACACGTCTCCTACCTGCCTGCATTTGTGGCATGTCAGGAATGCTGTCGCTCGTAGGCACCGACGCGTCCAGTGCTAGTCACGCCAAATGATCGCTCGAGAATACGTTCCCTACATACGTAGTTAAGTTAAACCAAGTTAATACCTAGCAGTAGCAGCCAGTAAGACTTGAGGATTGACACTTTCACTGTGCCTAAGCGTTGCACGACCAAAGTGTAAACTTGCCCACTTTTTTTTGTCTTCACTACACGGGGAAACTCTGGTCAGCAGAGTTCTCAGGCTGTCAAGACCTGGGATTCCTTGAAGTGAGCTTTGTGCTCAGATGAGAGACGGACAACATGACGTTGAAATGCATTTGGTGCGATGAGTTTGACAGTGGCTCAGCCTGTCAATGAGGGGGAACCATTAGTTACAGATATTTTCATGTCTTGAACCTGCTGGAATAGTGGAAGGCTATGGGGGGAAAAAAATCCCTAGGCGGTCTTCAGATGGTTTGCTGTGCAAGTTGGTATTCCATTATTGAGGCGAGCAGGGCCGGTATTTTGTAGCGATGCCTTTCATGTCATAATGCCTTTTCGCGCTTATCGCGCTTTGTCAGTGGTCGGAGCGACGGTCCACTCGCATTATCAACGGGATCAGCCGGCTGTGAGCGGTGGATGATAAGACTAGAGTAGAATAAGTCATAATGCCTTGCTACAAAATCGCGGCCCAGTGCAAGACTTGATGCTGGATGAGTTGTTATTCCTCAGCATGTCTTCAGTTGCCACACGTATAAATGAAATTTCAGTGCAGCTGGTTACATTATTCTAGAGCAGAAGACCTGCTTGAAGCAGAGTTGTTAGACTGTCTCTGCAAAAGAATAGTTTTTAGACTTTTGCAAGCAGTGAATGATTTGCCACCGTGCATTGCCTTACTGGTCATCGTTATAATGTGAAAACATCGATGATACAAATCTTACTCTTTCTTGTAGCAATGGAATAATTCGTTAATATAGCAGTAAATTCATTCTGGAATATGCATTCACGAAGTATGCTGTGTGCTTGAGCATAGTTCAATTTGCTACTGGTTTCCATTTCATTTTTTTGTTCATGCGAGTTGAATGATGTGCCGTAGTTTATCACATAATTAGCACTATAACATAACTGATTTCAAACATTCAACTGTTCTCAAATAGTTGCAACCGACGCTGATGCACACAAATACTTGAATCTGTGTCACAGATGTCACCGATTCGTCGTTGGTGGGAAGTCGATCGATGGGGTATACAAGCCGGTTGGTCGTTCTGTACGCAAGCGAACACAGTGAAAAGAGTCAGAGTCTGGAGTAAACAAAAAAACAAGATATTTATCGGCTGATAAGTATACACAAATTAATGAATTAAAATAAACAAAGACACAAGACAGACTAACACACCTGAACTTAATATAACACAATGAGGACGGAGAAATGTGATGAGCAATTAACAATACATATACATATGAAACGGCGCGGATCAAATCTACAAGAATAACACCTAACAGCATTTCACTAAAATAAAGTTCAAAAGAAAACAACGATGTCATACGCGTGGCCGGGCAGCAGCAGCAAGTCCATAAACCATGAAGTCGGCGCGCAGAGCTTTCCCGCAGAGCTTTCCCGTCGAGGTGGATGCGATTGCTGGGCTGGGTTTCCCTGGAGTCTAGATTTGATGTCTTCTCTCAAGCAGGTTGAGCTAACTTGAGGCAAACTACCGTGAGCTTCGTTGTAGACGTTGCTTTGTCGTCTCGTACGTCAACTAGTTCCTCGGAGTTCCGACGTGGCCAGGCGGCCCAGGCGATACTGGACGGCAGTAGCCCCCTGACGGCTTCTCTGCAGCGCATAGCTTCAGCTTCTAGACTAATTAGCAGGGCCCAAAACCTGCGCTTAAATAGCCTCTCCTTTCCCGAGTTCCCTATGTAGGGGGACTGCCAGTATGCAGAGTTCACCTAATTAATTCACGACTCCTCCCAAAAGTCTTGGCCACGCCCCTTTCACCAGGGACGAAGGTCGGTAGATTCCCCTCTCTCTAAGGTCGAGCCCCGGCACTGCACCACACGGACGCACACGCACATTTCTGGGTCTGTTAATAGGCGTGTCGATGCCTCGAAACGAGATGCCACCCGTGGGGTCACGTTTTTGACGCCCGTTAATCGGCGTGTCGCCTTCTCGAAATTATATGCCGCACAGTGAGGACACGACGTTTTTGGCAGCTGCTAATCGACGATGTCTCGAGAGACTATATGCAGCCCCGTGAGGACACGTTTTTGCCGGCGGTTAATTGGCATCAAAACCACTCGAGAACTCTCGAAAATATGCCGCTCCGTGACAATCTGACACGGATGCTGCAAAATCTTGCAACGTTGGCAAAGGGGAGATCTTGAAAATGGATCAACACAGGAAAGTTTAATTCCTTTGTGCATTTTTATAAATTTTGCCACATTAAATGATACGTACCTCGTGTTCATTCTTTGGTATTCATTTTTTTCTGGCACTACGCGGTTTCGCTGGGAATGAGCATGAATGAAGAAGTACAACAGCTTGACTTGATAGCTCTGCACATGCACTGTGCTTAACACCCCTCATATTGCAATAAAGTAAGCTTCACTCATTACAACATACGAGAATTGCTGACTGGAAAAACTGGCATTAAATTGAAGTCGAATAAAGCAACTTACAATTTCTTGTTCCATGTGACAATATGGTCGCAACATAAGCATTGCCCTTGTGCGCAAGGAGGTTAATTATATGCTAAAACTTCTGGAGTGGAGGTGGCTCACCAAAAGTGAAGCTGGTCGCTGCCATCTTGCTCAGGGCAGTAAGCCCGCACTGCTGTGGTTAGTCATTGCAGCAGAGCACGGATTGTGCTGCTGCGCTGCTGTTGTAATGGCATTTTGTGATTGTGGCATGCTTTTCTAGAGCATTGCAGCACCTCAGCAGGCCACGGTGAAATCGTGCATTGCTTTCGGCTGTAGAAATCTGCTCAAGAAGAAACTGGGAATAACATTTCAACTGTAAATACACCTTTCTGTATGGTGTGCGTTGTCTTCAGTTGGGAACCATTGGGAAGGTGCACGTTCATGGTGTACTACATTACTCGTGTCTAGAGGTTAAATTTACGTCTTAAATACTTATTGGCACGTAGCTGCATGTGGTTGGGCTGGGATTTCAGCGCTATATTGCAGTGCGCTCGAGTTGTGCTCAAATACCCGTGCAATCTGATTGTACGTACCTCAATGTGTCTGCGTGTAATGGGGTGCTTATGTACCGAGCTTTAGGTACCAGGGGTACTAGTAAGCAGGTGCACGTACATACATGGTGGTTTCTATGGAGCCCTATGTACCCATAGGGATACATAGGGCTCCATAGAAACTGCATGGGGAAGCATATAGTAGGGGTGGGCCAACTTGAAATTTGTGAGTGGGCCAACTTATATTTATAATATTTGTAAATGACCTATGCCACATTCCAGATTGCCTCAAGCTAGTAGTGATATATGCAGACACAAATATCTTTTGCGGGTGCTTCACTGGTCGATCTTGAAGGAAATGTGAATCATTCTTTTAATTTTTTTAAACAGTTATGCCTGAATGCCCATAAGACAAAATACATGCTATTTGCTCCTGTGAACAAGCCACGAAATTTCAGCATGAGCATTTCCTACTAAGGGTATATATTAGAACAGGTCACAACTAAAAAATTTCTGGAAGTATGGTTTCAGGAAGATTTGGAACGAACACATGCACATTAACAGCCGAATTAAGTAGAAGCATTGGATGCATGTACAAATTAAATTCCTTAATACCACTGTATCTCAAAAACACTCTACTACAGGGTTCGCGCAGCCCCTTGAAATCCTTGAATATCCTTGATATTGACAGTATAAGTTCAAGGGCCCTTGAAACTACTTGAATACCCGTGAGATCCTTCTAATCCTTGAAAATCCCATGGGATTTGTTCCGCTAGAGAAAATTAACGACTTACCTCCGCAAGTCACGCTGATTTTAAAGGCCCTTTTGCTTATGAATGCCCTTGAAAACAAGCTGTGTTGACTAAAGGAAAAACATTGGGAAATTTCGGTTTTAAATCCCGCAGCCCCTACGTCGTCTGGCAACTAATATGTATTGGAAATCGAATCCAATCCAATGCGGGGCGTATCGCTCGGTCGGTTGGTGTATAGTGCCTAGAATATACTCTAGTGTGCCGTCCACCGAGCGTCTCCAATGCGGGACGGTGGCACAGGCAGTGATGTCTGCCGCCGCGAGCCACCAGACAGTGATGCCTGTCGGCACCATGCTAAACCGTGCGGCGTTCGACTTGCGTTCGTTTGCGGTGCATTGATTGCTACGCGTCGATTGCAATGCATAGTTCATTTCGCACCTTGCTGCCGCTTTCATTGCAGTCTTCTTGTCAGTGGGTGTTTTGTGTCTATGTATGCGCTCGTCAGTCTAAAGAAACTTTGAACTGGTCCCAGACGGACACGCGGAAAGAAACGGCTCGTCTCATTACCCAGCGCGTCTGCAGACCACGAACGTATCGCGGATTGGGACAAGAACATAAAAGAGGCAGATCGCGGGGCAAATGGGGAGACTCGCGTCGTGTCTCGCCTGAAGTCCACCCATGTCTCGGCATGGTCTGGCACAGTCTCGTAGTGCAGCGCGCCAAGTGGCCGGCGGCGGCAGGCATCACTCTCGATGCTACCGCGACACCCATGCTCGGCACGCTAGTAAGTGCTCCTTTAGGCACTATAGTCGGGCCATCTGTTGGCCTCGTGCGTGCCATTTCAGTGAAGTTCGTGTTTGCATTGTGTGTTTACTTTGACAAGATGCCAGGCGGGAAGTGCAAGTTTCAGCCTGCGTGGCTGCAACATACGGACTGTCGTCACTGGGTGAGACCGGAACCAAGTGATCCTTATCGAGCAAAGTGCGCAATATGTCAGAAGACGGTTGACATAGCAATGATGGAGGAATCTGCCTTGAAGAGCCACCAGAAAGGCGCGAAGCACCAATCCAAAGCTGCAGCAGGTGAGAGCTGCTCATCCGTTGCAAGGTTCATGCAAGCGACAAATCTGACATCCGAGGCTGCTTGTCAGTGTGAAAGCACGGCAACTTCCTCTCGGGCTGCGACACTTGACGAAGGCTGCAGAAAGCATAATTCCGTGATTGAAGCCGAGATTTTGTGGACGATGAAAGTTGTGTCGTCACACTACTCCTACAGCTCCAGTGGATCCATTTCCCAGCTATTCCAAAAGATGTTTCCGGATAGCGAGGTCGCGAGAAGCTTCACTTGGTCTGAGAAAAAATGCGCGTAAGTCGCGTGCCACAGTCTGTGCCCATTTTTCACTTCGCAAGTACGACAAATGGAGAAGTCTGACAATTTTGTTGTGCTTTTTGACGAAACCTTAAATGAATACCTGCAAATAAAACAACTTGATGTTCACGTCAGATTGTGGAACAACTGTGAGGTGACAACCAGATATCTGACTTCAACATTCATGGGTCACAGCACAGCGGATGACCTTATGCAGAAGTTGACGGAAACACTCGCGTCCTTTCCCCGGAGCAGGATTGTGCAGCTCTCGATGGATGGCCCAAATTTCAACTCGAGTCTTTTCAACAAGTTGCAGCAGCACATAAAGAATGACTTTCAAGCTCAGTGCTTGGATATTGGTTCATGTGGCTTGCACACAGTGCATAATTCTTACAAAGCAGGAATGCATGCGACGAGCTGGCCAGTTGACTCCTTTCTGTCGAGCTTATTCTCACTCTTCCATGATGCACCGACCCACCGTGAAGATTTTGTTGAAGAAACAGGGAGCAAGCTGTTTCCACTTCCTTTTGTACCCCACCGTTGGGTCGAGAACGTGCCAGTACTGGAGAGAGCCCTGGCTATGTGGGCGCATTTGAGGCACTACACCGAAGCAGTGAGCGACCATAGGCTACCCTTGCCGAAATGTAGAGCGTATGAATTGATGTTCATGATACTGCCAATTACACGTCACTTGAGAAGGTGGACGTTGGACGTGTGGCTGAGAAGATCTTAGAGCGGAAAAGCGAGTACCAAGTGTGTTTTTGAATTTAGGGGCGAGTGTCGGAAGTTCATTGTGAACATGATGCTGAAAATGTCAGTGCTTTTCTAAAGGACCAGCTTGCACTTGCAAAACTGAACTTTTCCTTAAACGTTGTTGCAATGGTTGTGCAGCCTTTCTTGACTGTTTTTCAGAGTGATTCTCCTAAGACATTTTTTTAGTGAAAGAGCTTGAAATGGTCTTGAGGAGCCTCCTTGCAAGGTTCGTGAAGCGCTCAGTATTGACAGAAGCCACGGCATCATGAAACTGCTGCGAATTGATGTTTATGATACTGCCAATTACACGTCACTTGAGAAGGTGGACGTTAGACATGTGGCTGAGAAGATCTTAAAGAGCGGAAAAGCGAGTACCAAGTGTGTTTTTGAATTTAGGGGCGAGTGTCGGAAGTAAATTGTGAACATGATGCTGAAAATCATGGAGAGAAGTCCTCTTAGGTACCCTCTGTTTCGAGGGTTGTCATGTTTCGACCCCACAGAGATGTAGAAGACAGAAGTGTGCCTTGGGAAGCTGAACGTTGTTCTTAACTGTTTAATTGACAGCAAGCTTCTTTCTGAGCACAAGAGAGATATTGTGTGTGCACAGTACATTCAGTTCTGCCAAGAAAAACGGCATGAACTGCAAAACTATGAAAGAGACCATGAACGCCTTGACATTCTCTTCGTGCGCCTTTTGAAGCATCACCCGGCGTTCTCGATGTTATGGGAAGTACTAAAGGTCCTTCTCTTGCTTAACCATGGGCAGGCTTCTGTAGAAAGAGGTTTCAGTGTAAACAAGCAGATCGCGGTCGAAAATGTGGCAGAGCTCTCGTATATCTCGCGAGTCGTCTGCGAGGCCATGAAAACCCATGGTGGGCAGCTTAACGTTCCACTGTCGAAAGAACTGAAGTCATCAGTGCACCAAGCCAGGCATAGGTATGCGTTATACATGGACGAACAGAAGAAGCAAGATGTAGCAGAGCAGGTAACCTTAAAGAGAAAAGAACTCGAGCTAGAGCCACAGAGCATGCAAAAGAAGACAAAGCTCCAAAAAACTCTGAAGTGCTTGCAGGAGTCAGCGGATCACTTTTCGGAAGATGCCAAAGCAAAAAATGACCTGACTTGTTTTGTCAAGCCTACTATACTCTCTTCTACTCTCAGCTTTCTTATTGTGTGGGTATAGGTCGGTGCACTCACTCATTAGTGCACTTGCTCGCACTCATTTCAAAGGCGTGAATGCCAGTGAGTGTGAGTGGAAGTGAGCACCAGTGAGTGGAAGTGAGCACCAGTGAGTGGAAGTGAGCACCAGTGAGTGGAGGGGAGTGAGTGTGAGTGGAGGTGTGTGAGTGCGAGTGAGTACGTGAGGGCCAGTGAGTGTGAACGTGAGTGAGTGCGAGTGCAGGTGAGTGTGAACATGAGTGAGTGCGAGTGCAGGTGAGTGTGAACATGAGTGAGTGCTTGTGAGAGTGAACGTGGGGAATGCTTGAACGATAAGCAGCGGTGATATCGGTTCATCTTTCTTGCGGAAAAATGGAAGCATGTTGTGCGTACAAGCTCACTCCTAGCTAGGGATGACTTAACGCGCTAGCAGATTGTGCACACCAAGATAGAAACCGCTCGATAATGTCATAATAATTGCGATAGCAATTATATGGACACTCCAATCGCACTTCTGCCGTGGTAGTGGACATTGCTGTGAGGTTCCGTGTAAAGTCCAAACACGGTAACATCGTCGCCCCAGAGCGCCCCCCCCCCCCCCCCCCTTTCTATCAGCGCACTCCCACTGATGTCCTTCCGCTCATATTGTAGTGCTGGGACGAGATATGATTATGAAACGTTTATTTCAACAATATTGAATTGTAACATATACAAAATATTATTACGCAGTTGGTTTCACTTTCTTGTGAAACGTCCGCAAAGAAAAGCAGTCCCTGCGCAGCTGAGGCGTCAGTGACAAAACATGCGTACAAAGAATTTTTATTCTTTCTAAACCAGAGAAAGATGCGACACGTATGCCATCTTTAACAGCACAGAATATTTAAAAATATTGCCTCAACGTGACTCTGCTAGTATGGAAAATATAGTATACATACAGGGCAAACGCGTGGGTGCACCTACACATGGCGAAAGCTGCCATATGGCGTCTGCAACGTTCATGCAGAGAACAAAAAACGCCACCCAATACACAACGTAATGGCAACGCTTAAAAGCACGAGAATATACCGCAGATTAAAAATACGAGAAACGGCAAGTTACGATATTTAGTAATTATTGAAGATAAGCGCTATGACATGCCATTTTTTTTTCTTCTGAGCATCCAAATGTACAGTTGATAATCTTACTTTCTGGCGCTTGATAGAAACATGTAATTGAAAGAAGGGCTGTAATTACTTTTTTTTTGCACAAAATAACACGCACGCATTATGTCATGCTCAACAAACCTTATAGAAACTAATGGATATGTTATGTGGTGGTAAAATTATATTTTATGACTAGATTACTAAAATGTGTAGCACGTGAGAGATATAGTACTTTTCACCAATCGTGAAAAGTCTAAAGCAAAAATCTACGCGATTTTGTCGCGCACTGTTCGATGACTGACTCAGAACTTGTTGACTATGCAATCTGTTGCTCAACGAACGGTAAAAGCAGCCACAGAAGCCGGTCATGACTCATAGTTGATCTCAGCTTTGTTTTCATAATGGCGAGCTTTGAAAACGTGCGCTCGCATGACCAGCTAGTGACAGGGACAACTGCAAAGCCTTTAAGGATTTTTAAAAAGTCCTTATAAACTAACGCTCCTAGGCCATTTTGTTGCAACCAGTCTAGCCATTCATTACAGTCACCGAGCTTTATGTGCTCTGTGCTAACCTGTGCCTTCAGACTCCACGTCAAAATACTTAGCCACAACGTCTATCTCCTCGTCATTTGCAGTGAGGCACAGAATGTTCATTATCGCAGACAGGCGCGGATCCAGGGGGGATGTCCGGATGTCCTGACCCCCCCCCCCCCCCTCAGATTTCTGCATCGCCCCCTCGCTGACAGGGGGATGGCCCTGTCGCAAAAAAATAAAAAAATATCGCCACCAGCATTCTTCAAAATTATTTTTCCCGAGTACCAGTGGTATGAGCCATGTAGAAGTAAAGCTAGCTCGCTCACAAGCTTAGTTGTATTCCGTAGGGGTGTGGTGTCGCGAAGTTGCCGTAGTTATTTTTTCTCATGAACACCTTGGACCTCCTGGCGCTGGCCGTGCCTTACTCTTCCCATCGCTGGCGTCGAATGAACGAGGGGACGTGCCTTCTGCCAAGCACGCAGATGTCCGCGCGAGCGCCTTCGCAACTGATCAACTCAGTTCCCGATTGGGGTGTCATCGGTTGCCTCATTGGCTGTCATCGGTTCCGCGACCAACCTGCTTAATGAAAGAGATCTCTCGATGAAGTGTTCATATATAAATAATAACTAACAGCTAAACTAAGAACTACGCATAGACAACTTTTTTTAACTGTAGCACTCAGTATGATCACAGTTACACGTTGACAATATCCAGTACGAGCACAGTACCGTTCGTACGCTACAAGTTTTTCATTGTAACTTCGCAGTTTTATTGTCGTACATTAAGCATAGGAGGCTCAAAGCCGTCGGATCCGTTTGTCTGAGTGGCCGTTCTCGCGCAGCGGGGCGAAGCCTCGAGCAGCGGCTGCGAAGTGGGGGAGCGTGACGTCAGCGGCCAACGCCAGCGCGCGGGCGTTGGCCGCTAACCATGCGTGGTTAGAGAAACGGGAGCAGATGCGCGCCTTGTGTAAAAGGATGACGTCGCGTGGGAAGCAAAACATGTAGACGCTGGCTCGCGCTCTCGGCTACCAGGCCACATCGTTCTTGTAGGTGGCCCCGTGAGTCTTCTTCATACGCGGTGATTCGCATATCGTAAACAACCATCGTAGTGGTTGCCGCGTTGGAGCTCCAAAGCAAACGAAGGTGTCTCAGCCGAACACAAAGAATCTTCTTAAGGAAATCAAGATGTCCCAACAGAACTCCAAAGATGGACCCGTGCTTACGCATTTATAACAAACCTGCGACAGATCATCCCAAATTTTATTTTAAAACAATACAGGCTAGATATACCGGGTGTTCAAAATTAAGCTTTATGGTGTTCTTAAAGTTAGGCACTGGGAGGCACGTAAAAACCACCTGGGCAAATAAGTTATGTGGCCAGGGGGACACAAAGTGAGATAATAATTATTGTTGTCAGCAGCCGAATATTACCTAAAATTGAATAATTAACTTTTTATTAACTGCAGTAAGTGTGCATGTTTGTATTGAAAAGTTAGAGGCAGCCGTGTTTCTACACAGTTTCACTTGATAGAATTCTTCTAGCATGTCTATCCTCCAAGATATCCAACTCCAAATTTTAATTGTCGTTCGCATGATTACGCATGCAAGAGAGTGAGGATTGGCGCAAAGCTCCTCCCTGATGTGACGCGGCTGTGGCGTGCGGCGTTTAGTCTGACAACTGGGCGGAGGCATTGGCAATGATAATAACTGTTCACCTTCCCCTCACGGCTGGCGAAACAAAAGAAATCGAAGAACCCGTAACCGCTGTCGTAACACGCGACCGCGCAGCCTGTAAAGCTGGCGGCAGCTGCCATGCCGAGATAATGGCGCGAGCGGAGAAGCCGGAGGGCAGTAGTGAGTGAAAAACATTTATTGTCACTATATACAAAGAGAGAGTTTGGGACGAGCCAGAAGGGCCGCCCGCCCCGTACAAAGTCTAGGAGGGGTTCCTATTCCGGGACCCCTGTGGCTTTTGCGGCAGCCCGGGCTCGGTCCACCAGGGCACGTTGGTCCTGTATGGTCGAGCAGCCGAGCAGGGCAGCCTCCCAGCTCTCTCGGGAAGGATGGGGGTGGGGGAGGTAGGCCGGGTTGTTGGGGCATGCCCATACCATGGGGTAGGTGTCCGCGGACACGTTCCCACAGTGCGGGCACTCGCCTGAAAAAGCTGAATTAAAATGCTTCAGTACTGCCGGGCACAGTACTGTGTTGGTATAGAGGCGCAGGAGCCAGCGCTCCTCGGCCTTCGTGAGGCCTTTACAAGGGGGAGGATACTGGCCGTGAGAAGATTGGCAGAAAATAGAAATTTGCCGGAAATTAATAGCCGAATTGAAATCCTGGTCCTCTATATGCGACGGATGAGGCGATGCCAGGTAGTTAAGCGCGCGGGCAGTAGCGTCTGCTACCTCATTTCCCTCGATCCCCGCATGTGCTGGGGCCCAGATGACGGTTCGCCGGGTCGGGTAACCCTGGTACTCACATCGGTGAAGAAATTTAAAGGCACGATACGGAATGCGTCCCTGCTGCAGGTTGCGACAGGCTTCCCTAGAGTCGGTGATGGTGATTCGGGAAGCTGGATCCGCGGTGGCTAGCGCGATGGCGACTTCCTCCGCGTGTGTTATGTTAGGGGCACGGAAAGTGAGGCCCTGTGCTGGTTCGTTTTGGTGGATGACAGCTGCCGTATACCAGCCCCCGTGGTGCGGGCCAGCTGCATCGGTGTAGAATACCCCCGGCCGGGTGCCGTACCGCTCGGAAATGGACGCCGCACGCGCGAGGCGGCGGCCATCGTGGGCATCCTTGGTCATGTTGCTGGGGAGGGGTCGTACCTGTAGTGCGAAGCGCCAGGCTTCAGGCAAGGGGACCCGCTCCTCCCGTTGAGTTGTGTAAGCGATGTGTAAGCGGGTCAGAAGGCGGCTACCCGCTGCTGTTTTGCCTAACCGCAAGTATTGGTTGTTGAGATGCGCCTCACGGAGCTCCCCAAATGTGTTCGTCATTCCTAACTCGAGAAGACGTTGATTGGACGTAGTGATGGGGAGATCGAGGGCTCTCTTGTAGAGTTTGCGGAGAATCACTTCGAGTGCGTTCTCATCGCATTTGCGCAGGTGGAGGTACGGTGCCGAATACAGAATCCGGCTGGTCACGAACGCATTCGCCAGCCGCAGGGCGTCTTTGCATCGTAATCCCCCCCGTTTGTTAGAAACCCGGCGGACCATGCGGCCCACTTGGTCCCCCACCTTGCGGAGCTTTTGGAGAGTTGTATCAATCTTGCGGTTCCGGTGAATAAAGAGTCCCAATACTCGTATCTCCTCGTGTTCGGGGATTGGACCGCTAAGCAGGGAGAGGGCGATTTTGGTTGTGCATTTCGGATTGGGCCGAAGATGCACGAATTCCGATTTGCTCGGGGAGCATTCAAGACCGCAGCGGCGTGCGTATTCGTCCACAATAGACGCCGCTTGCTGCAGGTTGGTCTCGATGTCTCCTACCGAACCATGTGTTGCCCACAAAGTGATGTCGTCGGCGTACAGAGCATGCTGCACGCCGGGGACCGCACTCAGTAGGGTAGGGAGCCTGACCATGGCCAAGTTGAAGAGGAGTGGCGAGAGAACCGCTCCCTGTGGCGTCCCTCGCGTACCAAGCTGGTACGGGCCATGTTCTGAGTGTTGCAGACGAATGTAGGATTGCCGATCCGTCAGGAATTGTCGGATGTATCGAAAGGTGTTGTATCCACAGTCTGTTTGGGACAGGTGTGTAAGGATGATCTCGTGGGTCACGTTGTCAAACGCCCCCTTTAAGTCCAAGGCAAGAACTACCTTATCGTCGCTGGGGTGTTCGACCGGAGCCAGGATCTCCCGGTGGAGTTGGAGCAGAACATCTTGTGCGGACCGGTGTGGGCGGAAGCCGTACATAGTGTCTGCGAAGGTGTTCTGTATTTCGAGGTAGGTAGACAATCGGTCGCGGACCATGGTCTCCATTAACTTTCCCACACAAGAGGTAAGGGAGATGGGCCGGAGATTGTTTATATTAATGGCTTTACCTGGTTTGGGAATGAAAGTAACGAGTGCTGTTCGCGTGCGTAATGGTGACTAGACGACCGGGCATGGTCCTTGCCTGGGCTACGCAAATAAAGTGACTGCTGATTTCCAAGTATTGTAAGTTTTATTGAAATCATAAGTAACAATGGCACCATCAACAGCAGAAACCTTTTTAGCTATGCTAACGAATATGTCATACTGCCGCTTTAAGTTTGGTGTTGTGATGTACAAATCTCATGACAACACTTCACCCATCAAGATGTCAATGCCCTAAAAATGTTCAAAATGCCTCCCTTCCACAGCAACGCAAAGCATAAACCGCTCTCGCGTCGACTCGATTATTCTGCGCAGTACGACAATTGAAATTTGGAGTCGGATATCTCGGAGCACGAACACGCTAGAATAATTCTTCCGACCGATACTGTGTAGAAACACTACTGTCTATAAGTTTTCAATACAAACATACCCACTTACTGCAGTCGACAAAAAATAATTGTTCAACTTAAGTGAATTCGGCTGCTCACAGCGATAATTATCCTCTCACTTTGTGCCCACCTGGCCACATTTGCACAGGTGGTCTTTGCGTGCCTCTCAGTGCCTAATTTTAAGAAAACCATAAATCTTAGTTTTGAACACCCTGTGTTATCAGGCACAGCCGCCAAGCACATGGCTGTATTGGGTAACGTCCTTTTCCTATAAGCTCGGAGAAACCGATACCTGGCTTCGCTATAGGGCTTTTCCTATTTCTGGGGTTTTACGTGCCAAAACCAGTTCTGATTGTGAGGCTTATGAGGCACGCCGTAGTGGAAGGCTCCGGATTAATTCTGCCAACCTGGTGTTCTTAAACGTGCACTACAACGCAAGCACACGGGCGTTTTTGCATTTCGCCTCCATCGAAATGCCGCCGCCGCGGCCGGGATTCGATCCCGCGATCTCGTGCTCAGCAGCGCAACACCTGAGCTGACTGAGCCACCACGGCGGGCTACAATTGTTGCTCTAGCCATATAAAACGCGGGTTTATCGTGAGCAGAAACGGTGCATTTCGGTAAATGAGAAAGGCTACTATCATCATCATCATTGACAGAAGCTGACCCCCCCCCCCCCCCCCCCTCAGAAAAAACCTGGATCCGCCCCTGATCGCAGATATGAGAACGACCGTCTCCTGCGTGAATCTTGCCTCAGTAGGTGGATAGCAAAATGACGATGCGTCAGCTAGCGACTTCCGGTTCGAGGGTTAGCGCTTCTGTTGCTTCGTTCAGCCTTGTCAACAGTTTCTACAGTGCGATTTCCCGCTGTTCGCAAAGAAAACACGCTTCAGCAACGTGATTATGGTTGACTGCTCGGCATTAGGGCGCGCGAACTCTTCCGTGAAAGGAAAAAAAAAATGTTTTGTTTTCCATGGAATGAAGCGCACAAACGTAAATGGGCAGTTGCCGTCAAACGAGCGACCGTGAACGGTGAGCTGTGGGTACCGAACGTAGGATCCAGAATATGTGAAGATCATTTCGTCACAGGCAAGTGTTTTGGCGAATAACTTCGTCTACTAACGTTCTAGTACAAATACCCCCTTTTAAACAATCAGTTAAATACACACAGGTGCATCCAGCAAGGATCCTCAGCACATTGATTATGTGCCGTCTTCATTCCGGTACAACGAAAAGGCAACTGAGGCTGCACGAAAGAGGGAGGAGAGGTAACGTCGAAATAATTCGTGCACTTTTAAGATACTTAAATCAGTGCTTTCTCTCTGCAGTTATACGCGACGTGAGTCTTTTGAGAAAAAACGGGAGACTGCGAAGGCACAGCAGCCGACGACATGGCGCGCTGGGCACCGGCCGCTGCAGACAAAACAGCGGACGAAGCGATCGACTGCACCGTTTGTTATGGGAAGCATTAGAAACAGCCACGTATTAGGTTGAATTACCACTTATCCACTTATTAAAAACTACTTTATAAGTTAACGAACGTTTATTTGCGTTCGACAAACGTTTGCGCTAGATAAACGTCATATTACTATCTTTGACGTGACACAAACACGTTAGGGCATGAAATGCCTGCCACCTAAAAATACACGAGTCTATGGGCGCCAACATAAGTACGAAGGAGCAATAGCTCACACCTACGTTTTGGAACGGCCCAGCGGCGCTTGCATCGTGGTTTTTCACCAAAGTTCCGCAGTATATATAAAAACAAAGCGCGTGAAGCATGCATATGGGCATGAAGTGACGGCGACATAGACGGCGTCGTGGTCTCGAACCGGAAGTTGTAGCAGAATACACCGTACCCCACAATCCCTTGCGACAACCGAGATTTTGCTATCCACCTATTCCTTCAACGAAAGCATCAAGCATGGGGTAAAAAACGCTGACGCGGAGTTCTTCCTCCTTTGTTTCGTGAAAAAAACTGACTGGCGAAGTTCGCGTCTGCGCGTCTAGACACTTTCCTCTGTCTCACAGCAGGAATACTGATCCCGCGAGTCTGGCATATCTCTGTGGCACCTTTGTAAATGCACTCTCGTCCAGCCTCATTTCCTTGAGAGCTTTTTTGAGATTTTTCACTCCCTGGAACGCAGTAAGAAGATTTATTTTTGGGGTCCTGGAGCATGCGGCTAACCTTGAGGACCATCTGCAGCACAGGATGGGCCATTTCCATACAGAATTGAAACTCGAAGCTTTCCAGTTGCGCGAGAAGTCCGTTTGCTTTCGCTCGCGTTTCCGAATGCTGCGTGTTTTCCATGATTTCCTCTACGGCGTCTACCAAGGCGCAGTAGTTATCCCGCACTGCTTTGACGGATTCTGCCCGGCAAGCCCATCTGGTTGTGGACAAAGATTTTAGCGTCGTTAGACCTGTGCCTAACGCTGAAGATATAGGCTCAAAAACTGCGTGACGCACTGGGCTAGATTCTATGAAGTTGTATGCTAGCTGCAAGGTGCCGAATAAATCAAAAAGAATTTTGTTCTCGGCCATTGACAAACAGGCATCAACAAGAGCCAGATTCAAACAGTGAGCGTAACAATGGACGTATACTATTCTGTTGTTTTTCTCTTTGCATTTGGCTTGCACCCCTGAAATGTGCCCTGATATGGCAGCAGCGCCATCAAAGCAAACAGAGTTCACTGATGTCCACGTGATTTTGAGAACACCTAGAACTCGCTCCAGTGCTGAGAATATTGAGCGGCTGTCAACACTAAGAAGTCGCTCTAGTGCGTTGATCACTTCTACGGGCCGGTTATTCTCCTCACTGAAGTGCCTTATTACAACAGACAACTGTTCGTGGTGTCCACAGTCACTAGTATCATCGCATATGAGATACGCAGTTTTGCTTTCCAGGCAGTGAATAATTTATCGATTGCATCATCGCAGCATGCAGTGCCTCAATGAGATCGTTCTGCGTTCTATTACTGGTGTACAAAGCATTTTTCGGTCCAGAATTAAAGTGTGCTTGCAAGACAAGATCATATTGCTTCAAGAGATTAACGATATCTAGGAACAAACCTTTTTCTGTGCTTTCCTCGCTTTCGTTATGGCCTCTGAAGGGCCTGCCACTCTTCGCGAGTAGAATTACAACGCCAACAAAATGCTGTAAAAGTTCTCTGTTTCTTCGTTTTTCTTCTCTCAAAACGACACGCGTCTCGTGATTCTCATCTAGCAGTTCACCTACAGATTTGCATTTTTTGTAAGAGTTCCAGCACAGACAGACAGACAGACAAAGAACTTTATTAAGGTCCTGAGGAGCCAGCCATTGGATCCCCAGAGAGGCCCCTGGCTAGCTGTTGGCTAATCCCATGTTGCAGCCGGGAGGCCATGGCTCTCTGCTCTCTCACGGGCCCTCTGGACAGCCTTGTACTGGTCTTCCTGTTTAGTGCTTGTTCTCTCAGTCCTCGCTGTTGTTGAAGTCGTGTAACACAGGGCACTGCCATAGCATGTGGGCTAAAGTACAGAATTCTTCCCCGCAATCCGGACAATGGGGATCTGTGTGTAGTCTACTCAGGAAGCCTCTCGATGGGTACGAACCCGTCTGAAGCATCCTGAGCGCACGGGACTGTGCTCTACTCAATTTAGGATGGGGAGGTGGAAAACGTTGCCGCTCCCCTTTGTAGTGTGCCGTAATTTCATGGAACGTAAGTAGAGGGTCACTATCGCCAATAGTCTCCGGGCTCGCAGAGGTCCCACCCCCGTCGCGGCGCGTGAGTTCTCGCGCACGGCGGTGAGCAATCTCATTGGGGTTCAGGCGACCCGGCAACACGTTGTCTTCCATGTGGGCTGGGAACCAAGTAATGTGGTGAACAGAGTCTGTATCTGATTTCCTTTTTAGAAGCGCTGCCGCTTCTTTCGCTACGAGGCCTGAGGCGAAGGCCCTAACTGCCACGCGGAAGTCCGTGTAAATAATCGATCGTTTTGGATCAAGCATCGCGATTGCGATGGCAACCTGCTCAGCCACGTCGACCATGTTAGTCCTTACCGAAGCCGCGGAGAGAAGTTCACCCCTGTCGTTAACCGCAGAGACTGTGAATTTATCCGCACAACCATACTGGGCGGCATCTACAAAGGATTCAATGCCTGAAGTGTTCTTTAAAAACGCTTTAGCTCGCGACTCGCCTTCCCTTATTGTGCTGCGGATGTACATTTCTAGGAAATGGATCAAGGACGTAGGTACCTCTGACCTTAACATCAAGTTGTACAATCTCCCTCAGGCTGAAAGCTAGATCGAAGACCCGCTGCCTCCAGAAGACGTCGGCCGGCCCGAGAGTCCGAAAGTCTCACAACCTGCGCAGACCTTTGTGCCTCAATCAGCTCGAGGGTAGTGTTGTGCACCCCCAGCTGCATGAGTTTCTCAGTGATTGCTGTAATCGGGATGCCCAACACTTTCTTGATGCTTTTCCGCATCAGGGTGTATAGTTTGTCCCTCTCCATTTTTGTCCAATGTAAGGCTGAAACAACATAATTGACTTAGCTCATGAGGAATGCGTGATGCGCTCTAAGCAGGTTGTCATCACCAATCCCTCCTTTCTTATTAGATACTCTCATTATCAGTCTAAGAATGCTTTCAGTTTTGGCGTGAAGTGAGCAATGGTCTTGGAATTGTAGCCCCTGGAGTCAAGCAGCAACCCGAGGATTCTGATCGAGTCGACCCTGGGGATCTTCTGACCATTCCGGCCGCATATCTAGGAATCTGATCTAGAGGTGTTAGCCCTCGAACCCCCTGTCTCGATGGCCTGTATAGTAAAGGTTCGGATTTATTCGGGGAGAGCTTAAGTGCCGTTCCGTCAAGGAAGGACTGAGTAACCTCTAGGGCTTCCTGGAGCGCTTGCTCGACGGCCGCCTCCGAACCTCCCGGACACCAAATTGTGATATCGTCAGCGTAGAGCGCATGTTCCACATTCGGTACAGCTGATAATCTCCTAGAAAGCCCGTGCATCGCAATGTTTAATAGAAGGGGGGAAATTACCGCATCCTGAGGGGTTCCTCTACGTCCGAGCTGAAATGGTTCTGATTTTGATTGTCCTACTCTGATAGTCGCCGTCCTGCTCCTGAGGAAGGATTCCACAAAGGTAAAGAATCTACCCCCTAGGTTTAGCGCAGAGATTTCTTAGAGAATGAAGTCGTGAGCCACTGTATCAAAGGCCTTAGACAAATCTAAGGCCAATATGCCTCTCACGTCCCTGCTTCTATTGTCAATAACCTGAGTCTTGAGCAGAAGCATTACATACTGAGCGGAGAATGAATGCCTAAAACCAACCATGTTGTACGGGAACAACTCTTCATGCTCTATGTGCCTGGAGATTCTGTTATGTATAGCGTGTTCTGCCACTTTGCTTAAGCATGAGATGAGTGAAATTGGGCGGAGGTTATCCAGGCCAGGTGATTTTCCGGGTTTGGGAATGAGAATTACCGTCGCCTGCTTCCACGATTCCAGGACTATGCCCCTTTCCCAAACTATTTCCCTGACGATAACGCTTGTAGACTTATCATCCATATTCCTCAAGAGCCTGTTCGTTATGCCGTCCGGGCCGGGAGCTGATCTGCCATTCAAGCTGTATAGAACCTCCCTTACCTCCGCCTCCGAGAAAGGGGCATCGAGATCCGGAGCGATCGCGCCTTCGCACCGTGGGGAGCTACTGTGTTCCCTTGGACCCACCCAGTGGCGCACCGACGGGGGGGGGGGGGATTCGGGGGTTGTAACCCCCCCTGAGGCCGACCTAACCCCCCCTTTTGTTTAACCCCTTTTCTTTCCTTGCGCATTCGAGTACTGCAACTAACATGTAAGACGCGCAATCGTCTGCACACTCGCAAAAAGCGAATTTTTGACAATTTCCCGTGAAGAAATCGAAATTAGTGCTGTTTAGATGGTCTGCCTTAAGCTTTCGCAGTGCCTCCTTAAGCTCCGCGTTCTCCTGCTTTAACGCTGTGATTTCTTGTCGTTCCTTCCAATGCTCTTGCAGATTGCCCTCTGTTACCTTTTTTTTTTGCAATCGTAGTGCGCGATTTGACCTTGTCCGCAAAAGTAGGCGCCTCCTGGACTCGAACTCTTGAGCGGGAGCGCCCCCCGGATCGGGAACGTACTCTGCTACCGGAGCGCCCCCTGGAGCGGGAGCGCGCCCCTGGAGCGGGAACGACCGCTCGTTCCCTGGAGCGGGAAAGAACGGCTGACCGTTTGCAGGAAGAGGCACGTCTCCCCGCCGCCGCATCTCCGCCTCCAGCTGGGCCGGATTCCTGGCCCTGCACCTGTGCTTCCTTAGCGCGCCGGCGGCACCGTCGCCTCTGACGCACGATGCAGGGCATCTGGAAGCGCTGCCTACATCTGCGGTCCGCCGTCTGATGCGCGCCTCCACAAATGGCACATTTTGGGTCACATTGATGGTCCTCCGGTGGTGAAGACATGCCGCATCCCCGACATTTCTTTTGACCTTCGCCGTTAGGCCAAACATCGGATCTATGTCCGAGCTCACCGAATGCATAACAAACGTCCACCTGTCTGCGATAAAGGGTGCAGGGGTATCTGAAACCTTCACAATAACCAGGTTTTGGCACTTTTTGCCCTTCGAAGAGCACCACGATCGTAAGCGTTCTCTTGATTCTTCTGACTCCCAGCGCCGCGGGGTTCCTACGGTTGATAACCATTTTAGTCAAATCTGCGTCACGGAGGTCTGGGTTAATCCCTCGTACCACTGCTTTGCACGTGTCCTCTGACGCAGCCACGTAGGCTGCCACGTCGACGGTGTTGTGTCCCAAAAAAACCTTCTGGACCCTGGCGTAGGCACGCGCGTTCGCGTCGAATGGCGTGGCAATTACTAGAATGTTATGGAAGTTGTTGGTGCACAATGTGTCGTCATACACTAGCTCTGGAGACAGAGGCCGCTGTAGCCAGCGCCCGCTTGAACAGGATTAAATCCGCCTTCCATAGGCGTATCTACCGGGGGGGGCAAGGGGGGCACTTGCCCCCCCCGCTCTCAAAAGTGGGGGGGGGGGGGGCATTGTATGCCATTTGCCCCCCCACTTTTGAAAGCGGGCACTTTTGGCTGCACGCTGGAGAGTCCAAGAAAACCACAGCAGACGCTAAATTTTCTTTCTAAATAGAGTGGCCGCGCATGTAATGCTTTTTTTACTGCGTATCTCCTGCTTGTGAAGCGAGGACTGTCTTTTGTGCCTCCTCGGGACACGCTGTAGCGGATGACGCGCGGGATTCGCCATACACGCTCGCGTTGCGGAGATGGCCTGGCGCTGGGCAGTTCCCGCCCTAATAAATGTCAGCTTGCGCTACTTGCATCATGCCTAGCTTTTGGGGCCGATAAGTCTGTATTTGAAAACACAATAAGCTTGCCATATTTACTCTGTTGGCGTGGGGTAGGTCCGTATAAACAATTATAATCAGCCGCGCCCAACGACTGATGTGCCTTACACGAAATCGTTGGGTTATCAAATGCTGGAACTATTTAATCTCTGTCCAGAAATAGCCTACCCATCGTTGCAGTCTCAGTATTTTATCACCATCAAAAATATAATCAAACCTCTTACAGGTATAACTGTAGAATTTCACTGTGTGATCACGACTTATTGTAGACATGTTCGTGAAAATGACCTTGGTCGAAGGTGATTTCAATACCAATAGAACACTGACTAATTTTTTCTAAAGGCTTGTGTCACTTCTCACGTTGTCGATTTCATTTTCAGTCTGTTTCCAAATAAGAGCTGCACTATTACTTGTTTCCCGACAGCGGCAAAACAGCAGATGTTTCATATTGTGAAAAAAGTAGGGCCACTTTTTGGTGGCGTGTATCGAAATTTTGCACTGTGTAGGTTGCTTATGTGCTCCCGAAGACAGTTAATGAATAGTCTCTTCCAATTTTTAGGCGTTAGACACGGCATTCAGTTGTTTTCCCCCGGTATTCTAGGTAAACTATGCGGAGTACAATGAGGAGTTATTTATTCGGAGTACGGAGAAATGTTCTGAGTGACGAGCAATAAATGTTTATTCTGTGTAGGTTCTCTACAGCTTTGTAGAAAGTTACTAATTGAAGCGTTCCAGGGTGTCATGCCGTTGCTAATTGAAATGTTTCCCAGACTCCTAAAGCAACAGCACGAGAAACGGTCGAAATTCCGTCAGAACAGAGAAAATTTTAAGCGCAATGCGTTGCGAAACTTTCACTTTCCTGCTTTAAAGCAAGTGATGCAGATAATTACTGAACCCTCGTTTTTCCATGTGTTTTCGTGCATCATACGAGATTCTTAGTTTGTTTCTCCAATGTCCTCTGTGAGCTAAAAAAGGTATCTTGTTTACATCTGCGGATCATTAGGGGCATGGTATGGGTAATATGTAGGAAATGTTCCAAATCTGTGGGTTAAATGTGCATTTTCTAGTAGAATTCGTATGTAAGTGGTCCATTGCGTTATTAGTCTGTTTTAAGAGTGGTGTAAAACTAAGACGGCTGTGCTGGCATAATGACAACTACAACTGAGATGAAATTTTGCGAATATAATTGAAACAAAATGCCAAGTTTATGTGCGATGGTAAATGCGTGTTGATCAAATACTGATTTTAAAAATTTTTAACCAAGTGTTCGAAAGTATAATCATCATTTAAGGACACCTGTCGGGGTATTACATAAGGGGGGGGGGGGGTTACAGAGGGTAAGAATAGGAATATAGACATGCATGGTTACAATTTCCTACAGCCTGTGGATTTCGTTTGAGAACACAACTAAAAAGAAAAGGAACACAAAAAAAGGAAAAACTTCGCGGCACAACGAATACAATGCAAAATCAAATCAGCAAAAAAGTCCCAATGTGCAAGGACAATCGCGAAAGAAGGAAAACACAGTACGGTCATTATAAAGTTAGAGTTTGAGGTAATCAGTAAGCAGCTGTTTAAAGATAAAGTGGTTACGCTCGCTGACAACTCTATCTGGTAATTTGTTCCACTCTGCGATAGCGCTATGCAAAAACGATTGATTAAAGGAAGATGTTGAACCATGCAAGCGCTGGATGCTGCAAGAGTTAAAAAGGCGACGAGATGTACGGGTTGGTGGAATAAGAAGCCTTCCATGTAGGTGTGGGAAGTTATAGTCGATGGAAACGGCACAGCTTTGCCATTTTCCGACGCAACAAGAATGGTTCGAGTCCTAAGGATGATTTAATCGTACTGACGCTTTCTTGACGTCTGTACCTGGAAGTGATGAATCTAGTGGCACAATTTTGTATTGATTCTAAAATGGTGATTAAGTAAGCTTGGTGCGGGCTCCAAATAGCTGAGGCGTATTCAAGTTTACTTCGAATGAAAGTTTCATAGGCTAGTTTTTGTGTCGATGGGGGGCACAGGGCAAGGGTACGTCTGACGTAACCAAGTGATTTAGTAGTGTCGGGAGGCAATTTTGTGATGTGGTCGGTCCAAGTCAACTTGCTGTTAATGGTGGTACCGAGATAACGATATGATTCAACGGTGGATAGGGTTGTCGAGTTTAAAGAATACTGGTATTCCTTGTTAGAGTGTTTACGGGAGATCCGCATAACTTTACATTTGGAGATGTTAAGTTTCATAAGAGAATTGGAACACCAGGTTTCTATTAAATGTAAGGCTTGTTGAAGTATTGCATGGTCGGTTTGGTCCTTGATGCGATGATAAAGTAAAAATCATGCTGCTGTTTCCCAATGCCCTAAAAGAACTCTGCGTTTCAGATATTTTATACATTGAAGGAACAGACAGGTTTTAAGTGCAATGCGTTGCGTATTTTAACGTCTCTGGCTTATTTAGAAGCCTTACCAATAATTATTGTACCCTCATATTTTATTTCTTTTTAGACTGTCTGGCGTGATATACTAGGTTCGCCTGGTGTCCTCACCGAACTCAAGGCGGCAGCTTCATTATGTTTGGTGACTGTAAGGACAAGTTATAGGTGATGTGAAAGTGAAGTTCAGAGTAGATGGGTAATTGGGCCTTTCGCAATAAATTGCGTATAAGCACTGTAGAGTGTTATGAGCGTGTCTTACGAGCGGGGAAGAATTGAGCCAGCTGCCCTGGCAGAACTATAAAAGCCATCAAGACCAAATTTAGTGAAGATTGGTGGTATGCTATGGAAACTCTCACAGGTGCGAAGTTAAATGCGGTTGGAAATGGAAGGAGGGAGGGCACCATGGTAAATGTTATGGCGAAGTAACATGTGTGTTGATGAATTACTGGCTTTTTAAAAATTCCCAACAAGAAGTGCTCCAAAGCATTACACGGGGACGAAAGTTTCAAACGGAACAGTCATATACGGGCAACTATTTAATGTGTGCGATGTAATTACAAGAAATTGAAAGCTTTATCGCAACTGTTCGAAAGAAACAGCTTCGCTGGAAACCGGGTTATAATTCTCGAAGGTCCGCACACATCTTCTGTCTTTTTTTTCCTAGTGGATATTGCAAGTAATATATGTTGATTGTACTTCGTTGCGTAGACCCTCGACAATACTATTACCAAATTAGAGATACACTTATGATGTAGATTTCAAAACCAAGTACAATTCTTTTGTTTAATTAGTAAAATTGGCTGTAACAGATGTGCATTTTTTATGTGCGCTGTACTGCGGTTATATAGACGTGGCGGAATCCGAGACCTCTGTGAGACACTCACTGCCTTTTGTCGCTGCATCATCTTGAAATTTTATATAGTTACAAGGAATAAATGCAAGTTCTAATAACTTTTCGGGCCGCCATGGTTCACCATGTGTGATTGATAAATAGGTCGATGGCTGTTAAATATAAAAACAACTGATAGGCGCATTTCTAGGCTCTTTCGCTTACTGTAATAGTAATTAGCAATATATATATATATATATATATAGAGAGAGAGAGAGAGAGAGGTAGAAAGGTGAGATTTCTTGCGGTTTGCCCCCCCCCCCCCCCCCCCCCCCACTCGAGAAATGGTTGGTACGCCACTGCCGCCTGCTTCACATCCAGCCCTCCTCGGGGTCTGACAATAGTCTTGAAATGCTCCATCGGTAGTCCGGCGATTCTTGACGCGTCCACGATGCGCTTTAGCACGTTTTGTGGGGCAGCCGTGCGGCGGCCGCCATTCCCGTCAATTTTCTCCACAGAGGGCGCCGTCTTGTTTCGTTTCTTCCTGCCGAGGACTTCGATCCAGCCCGAGCACCCCGCTTCTTCTTGGTTAATTTCCATGCCTTCCGCAATTTCTACGCCAGGATTGGAAACCATTTTCTCGCGCAGCGGCGCGTTAGGCCTAGGCCTACCACCCGCCCGACGACGCCGTTAGGCTTCGCGCGTTCGAAAGAAAGAGTCCCCGGAAAGTCCGAAAAATCCACCCACCGGTGAGATATCAGTATCCTCGTAATCCTCGCGACAAACTGCGTTGATTGATGTGCAATTCTCCTTGATTTGGTCAAAGAACTCGGTCCAAAACATTAAGAGGAGCTAGAGTCGACGTGTCAACACATCCGCACTCAACTTCTTCATTTTCCAGCGCAGGATGCCAGTGACTGTCGAACTTTTCATGAAGCCTGAACTTCTCCACGGCTTTCTTCCATCTGTTGAAGCCTACGGAGACGAATGCTGGATCTGAATGGCCCTTCCACGCTGAACTCTACTGCGGAAAAGCGCGACAGTAGAAGCAAAACGCAGCGTCTTTCTCTATTCCAGCCAGTTAAACTCGTCGTACCAGCGCGCGCAACACTTTCGCGTTCCGTTCGCCGTCTGTTTCTGCGGGTTGCAATTCAAACGCGGCTGACCACGCATAAGCCAGGTGCGCCTGTCAGTGTGGAGGTCGTCGCACGGCAACGGTCGCGAAGGGTCATCATCACTCGGTTCGCAGCTGAACGTATTCGTAGTAGAGCGCTGTTCTTCGTCGCAACTGAGTTCAGTCTGGCAGTTGTCGTCTCCTTGGCAAGAATGTGATACTTGAAGTGGGATGTCCTCGAGGTGCTGATTTTCGGCCACCCGGTGGGATGGCTCACTGGCACTGGCAGTCTCACATTCATGAGGTTCTGAAAGCAATTTTGGTCCTTAGCTCAGGCTACGTATACTACCGATTTGGAGCCTATTCTGTAAATTTAAACGCAAGCATGAAAATGAACAGCTTACCTGTAGAAAGGAGCCAAGCTCGTAGCCTGTCTCGTTGCGCTTTCTGTTCAGCCAACTTGTTTCGTCGGGAGTGCCGAAACTGAGCTCCAGAAGGCTTGCTCAGTGCCATGACATCGCTTTCTGCACAGAAAAATTTTTCAAGGTGGATGAGCTGCGGCAGCCGCGTACCCAAGATTTTTTTTTTTGGGGGGGGGGAGAGGGGGAGAGGAGGGGGTCATATGGGAATTTTTCTAGGCGAATCAGAAGGGGATGGGTAAGCCTGCAACTAGAAATGAAACAAAGTGTAACCCGCTGGTACGCCTGTTGGGGAAACGAGCAAACGCATTAAAGAAACTCCCGAAAAAATTAACTCACGAATCACGCTTCCAAGAACAAGTAAACAACAAGAGATAGAGAAAAGTAAATATTTCTATGAGTGTTTTATTCAGTCAATCAATTCACTCAAGTCTCGAAGACTTTTTGTCAGTGATCCCGTTAAGGGGTTGCAATCGCCAGGCGGATTCCAAAGGCTGGCGCATCTGCCCCCCGAAACGCCCCACGAAAGCACGGACAATTTTGAGGGGTGGTCCTTTTAGTGCGCCAGCGAACGCCGGTTGTGGACCAAAGACCGAGTCAGAGCCGAGAGTTGATAACACAAACAAAATATATTCTCAGTTAAGGCAGTACAAACAACACAAAACCATGCACATTCGGCTGGTAACAATCACAACTCAATTCACATCGCAACTCACTCTATATCTCAGATATTGTTTCCAACCACGATAAGCAACAGCAAATCACGCTACAAATGCAATCACACGCACTACAACCTATTCGAGAACACTTAAAGTCCTGAATATTCACAAAGTGAGTCCAGTCCGCAACTCGAATGTAACGTAACTCGAATGTTTCTCTTCCAGGAAACACTCACGCAAACTCCAGCGCTGATCGCCGTTCCCTTCGTCGTCGGTCCCGAATGCCACTCTTCCAGGAGGCACTCTTCAAAGTCGTCGCAGCTCCCATGACGTCGTCACTCAATTCTTCCAGATCGACTGACACGAACCATAGGCGGAAAGTTTTCATTTTCCCGGAGGGGGGGGGGGGGGGCAGGTGCCCGACCAGCTTTCCGAAACCTACCCATATATATATATATATATATATATATATATATATTGTGGGCGTTTATTACGCACATCTTCCTCATCTGTATGTTATCATCATCATCCTCGCACTTTTACCTATCCTCCTCTTCGCCTGTATATGTGTTCATCATCATCGCCTGTGTGCTGCGCTGGTTCGCTGACGAGCTCCCGGGCCTAATAAACGTCGTTCCAAGCGAGACGTCACAAGTGGTGGAGTGTGCTCTTCGGTCCTACGTCCTCTGGCCGTCCAGTCTGCCTCCTGGAGCTTCGTTCAGGTCGCCGCTTGCGCCCACCGTCAGCTAGCATGCCGCAGGACGTGCAGCCTGGCGCCCCTATTGCCACCATTCCGACATCGCAAGTGCCTCCTTCCTTTATCATCAACAGCGCCCAGCGTGACCCCATCTCTTCGCTGGTCTTCGCGGAGAGGATGTCGAAGACTGGCTGGACGATTATGAGCGAGTCAGTTCCGCCAATCACTGGGATGATATTGTTACGCGAACGAAGGATTAAGTACAGGAGACTATTTACAAGTATATTTACAAATGATAGCTGCAGCGCTGGCCAGATCAGCCGATAGCTCGAGAGGCCAGAGCAGTTCGTCTTCTTCGTCTAGGCGCCCGCGCGCCTCGTTCAAACAACCAAATACCACACGCGTGTAGCGTAATCCCCCGGCGGCAGAAGCGACGTCCCGGAGCGTCTAAAGGTCATCACTGGGAGGGTGATACCGCTTCAGTCGTGTAACGTGCACGATATCACTGGACTGGGAAGCAGATGGGGCGTCAGGGGCGATCTCGTAGGTGACGGGAGTCACGGCACGAATCACTCGGTAGGGGCCTGTGTAACGAGACAGCAGTTTTTCTGACAGGCCGACCTGACGCGACGGAGACCATAGGAGCACCAAAGAACCAGGTGGGAAGTGCAGGTCGCGGTGTCGCTGGTCGTACAAACGCCGTTGACTCTCTTGGGAGTGCAGAAGGCGGCCACGGGCAATTTCCCTTGCGTGGGCAGCGCGGGCGACGGCGTCAAGTGCATATTCACTGGTGGGTGCTGCGTGAACAGGGAGGATTGTGTCGAGGGGCAGTGCTGGTTCTCGGCCGAACAGAAGGAAAAATGGCGAATAACCGGCTGTGTCGTGGCGCGAGGAATTATACGCAAAGGTGACAAACGGTAGAGCGAGGTCCCAGTCAGTGTGGTCGGAAGACACATACTTCGCGAGCATGTCTGTGAGAGTGCGATTAAGACGCTCCGTGAGGCCATTCGTTTGCGGATGGTATGACGTGGATAGCTTGTGCCTCGTGGCACAGGACTGCAGGATGTCCGCGATAACTTTCGACAGGAATGTCCGGCCACGGTCTGTGAGAAGTTGTCGCGGAGCTCCATGTAATAAAATCACGTCGCGTAGAAGAAAATCGGCCACATCTGTGGCGCAGCTTGTAGGGAGCGCTCGGGTGATGGCGTAGCGCGTGGCGTAATCTGTGGCCACAGCGATCCACCTGTTCCCAGAGGTAGAAAGAGGAAAAGGACCAAGTAAATCCAAACCAACCCGAAAGAATGGTTGCGCGGGAATGTCAATTGGTTGAAGGTACCCAGCAGGGAGCGTCGACGGTGTCTTGCGTCGCTGGCATTTCTCACACGCAGCTACGTATCTTCGAACGGAGCGAGCAAGCCCTGGCCAAAAGAAGCGTCGGCGAATCCGGTCGTAGGTACGTGACACACCGAGGTGACCGGCAGTGGGGAGGTCGTGAAGCTCGTGGAGAACAGCCGAGCGAAGGTGTTTAGGGATCACAAGGAGTAATGCTGGGCCGTCGGGGTGAACGTTGTGGCGGTAGAGTACGCCATCTTGAAGTGTGAATAAGCGAAGGGAGCTGTCGGCAAGTGACGATTCCAGGCGGTCAATGATGACACGCAAGGACGGGTCACGGCGCTGCTCGTCGGCGACATGGACCAGTGGAAAAACAGAGAGAACGCAGGCGTCGGTGTCAGTATCAGACGTAGAGGTCGGGTCTTGGACTGGGTAGCGAGAGAGGCAATCTGCGTCCTGGTGTTGGCGTCCCGACTTGTACGTTACTGTGCAGGGATATTCTTGTAGTCGGAGAGCCCAACGACCGAGCCGGCCAGTAGGATCCTTGAGCGACGAAAGCCAACACAGCGCATGATGGTCTGTGATGACTGAGAAGGGCTTGCCATATAAATATGGGCGGAACTTTGAAACAGCCCAGACGAGAGCAAGACATTCGCGCTCGGTGATCGAATAGTTGCGCTCTGCAGTTGTCAGGAGCCGGCTAGCGTAGGCGATAACGCGGTCGTGTCCGTGTTGTCGTTGCGCTAAGACTGCGCCGATCCCATAACCACTGGCATCGGTTCGGACCTCTGTAGGTGCGGACGGGTCAAAGTGGGCCAAGATCGGTGGATTGGTCAGAATCGTGATAAGGCGTGAAAATGCGGCAGCCTGAGGGGAACCCCACGTAAAAGGCACGTCTTTCTTCAGAAGTTCAGTGAGTGGTCGAGCGATTGCTGCGAAATCTTTCACAAACCGTCTGAAATAAGAGCAGAGCCCCACAAAACTCCGGACGTCTTTGACAGACTGAGGTACAGGAAAAGCTGTTACTGCTCGAACCTTCTCCGGGTCGGGTTGTACTCCGGAAGCATCGACGAGATGGCCGAGCACTGTAATCTGTCGGCGCCCGAAGTGGCACTTCGATGAGTTTAATTGGAGCCCAGCCTTGCGGAAGACGTCAAGTATAGCTGCGACGCGCTCAAGGTGCGTCTCAAACGTAGGAGAAAACACAAGGACGTCGTCGAGGTAACAAAGGCAAGTTGACCATTTGAAACCTTGAAGCAGAGAGTCCGTCATCCGTTCGAACGTGGCGGGGGCATTGCATAAACCAAACGGCATAACCTTAAATTGGTAGAGGCCATCTGGAGTGACGAAAGCGGTCTTTTCTTGGTCTTGCTCATCGACGGAAATCTGCCAATAACCAGATCGAAGGTCAATGGACGAAAAGTATTTGGCACCGTGAAGACAATCAAGAGCGTCGTCAATTCGTGGTAACGGGTAAACGTCCTTTTTAGTGATTCGGTTTAGGTGGCGGTAATCAACACAGAAACGCCACGTGCCATCTTTCTTTTTGACGAGCACCACCGGCGACGCCCAAGGGCTCGACGAGGGCTCAACAATGCCTTTGGCGAGCATCTTGTTGACTTCCTGCTGAATAACTTGCCGCTCTGCCGTGGACACGCGATACGGTTGGCGATGAATGGGAACAGCATCACCAGTGTTTATCCGATGCTTAACAAGGGACGTCTGACCAAGTGGGCGATTGTCAGTGTCAAATATGTCGCGATAGGAGAGCAAAAGGCGATACAGGGCGGCTTCTTGGCCAGGGGCGAGGTCCGGAGCGACCATGGGACGTAATGGGCCGTCGAGGTTCAAGGCATCCGGCGGGTAATCAGGAGGATCTGGAGACGCGTCGGCTGCAAAAGCAGTGACGTGGTCGTCTGTCACTGACCGGAGCGTGGCCACCGCTATGCCTTCAGGTAACACTTGCTTCGTCAAGCCAAAATTGACAACGGGGAGACACATCCGATTAGCGGCAAGGGTAACGACGGAGTGTGGCACAGAGATGTCGCGCGCCAGGAGGACATCACGAATAGGGGCGACGACATAGTCGCCATCAGGCACGGTTGCCGTCGAGGCCAATTCGACGAAGGTTAGGTCTTTTGGAGGTAACCGAACAAACGCTGTAGTGCATAGGGTGTGCGGTTGTTCCGGGCGAACGTCGGAAACAAGAGGAAGCTCGAGGCACAGCGTACCGGTGGAACAGTCGATGAGGGCAGAATGCGTCGTCAGAAAGTCGAGCCCGAAGATTAGGTCATGAGGGCAACTGGTCAGCACGGAGAACAGGACGGGAACTTGGCGGCCAGCAATTCCTACGCGAGCAGTGCACATACCACAGACGGCAACAGTGGCGCCATTGGCGACGCGTACGGCTCGAGTGACGGCAGGCGTAAGAACTTTTTTGAGGCGACGACATAGGTTAGCGCTCATTATAGACACTTGGGCTCCAGTATCAATCAATGCCGTCAACGGGACACCATCTACATCTACTTCAATTAGGTTCGTGTTCGTGAGGAGCGTCAACGGAGGATTTGGACAGGACGAACGTGATGCAGCACTACCTCCAAGAGCTGCAGGGCCTAGTTTTCCGTCCGGGAGGGTCCATAATGGGTCGGCGACGAATAGCGGCGGGGCTGGGGCGACGGGGACCGACGGCGCTGAGGTGACGGCGAGCGAGTGGGACGACTGTCATCGACGGATACGTGAGAGCTCGAAGGCATACGGCGAGACGAGTAGCGGCGAGGGTCGGCATATGGGCGAGGAGACGGCGAAAAGTAGCTCGAATATGGCGATGACCAGGAGGTGCGGCAGTGGCGAGCGACGTGGCAAATGCGGCGGCAACGAAAGCAAATGGGCTTGTCGTCCGGAGTTCTCCATTCAGTAGGGTTGCGGTATCCGGAATACAGATCGCTGCGAGGCGCAGCTGTCGGCACCAGTGGGGCGTCAGGTCGGGACATGGAGCAGGCAGCAGGAAAACCGAGGTTGGCAAACTATTGCCGCACAACCTCCTGAATGAGGGAGATCGCTGGGGCTGGTTGGTCAATGATGGGGTCAAGTGGGCGCGGATGGAACGTGGCAGGACTGGCAGCCTCGATCTCACGGCGAACAATACGCGTGACGGTCTCATTGGAGGGGGGCGAAGCGGTAAGGGCGACGCAGGACGACGTCGCAGCTGTGTTAGGGAGCCGGGAGAATTGGGGAATGACGCGGTGGCTTTTGGCGAGCTCAAAGCGGCGGCATTCCTTGACAATGACGTCGATGGTAGACACATTGTTGAAGATCAACAAGTTGAACGCATCGTCCGCGATCCCCTTGAGAACGTGGCCAACCTTGTCAACTTCGACCATGTTCTCGTCGACTTTCCGGCAAAGAGCTAGGACGTCTTGTATGTACGAGACATACGATTCAGTGGAAGACTGCACTCGAGTAGCAAGCTCTTTCCTTGCAGCCTGCTGCCGACCGGTCGGATTTCCAAAGAGGTCGCGGAGCTTCTCCTTGAAAGCGTCCCAGCTAGAGATCTCCTCCTCGTGTGTCCGGAACCAGACACGAGGCGTTCCGCCCAAGTAGAAGAGGACATTAGCTAGCATTATGGTAGGGTCCCAGTGGTTGTTGCGGCTAACAAGCTCATACATGCGTAGCCAGTCATCAACGTCGACATTATCTTGGCCGGAGAATATGCCAGGATCGCGGGGAGGGGCTACCGTGACGTACGTTGTAGTTGGAGTGGCAGTAGCAGCAGCAGACGAGGTGTCACCGGGAGCCATGGCGGAAAGGTGGACGGTGCGGCCGCTGCGGAGCTCCGTGGCGAGGACGGGGAACGGCACGCTCCACCAAAATGTTACGCGAACGAAGGATTAAGTACAGGAGACTATTTACAAGTATATTTACAAATGATAGCTGCAGCGCTGGCCAGATCAGCCGATAGCTCGAGAGCCCAGAGCAGTTCGTCTTCTTCGTCTAGGCGCCCGCGCGCCTCGTTCAAACAACCAAATACTACACGCGTGTAGCAATATTAATAAACTACGTCATGTCTCCTTCTATCTGTCTGGCGTGGCGAAGACGTGGTTCTTTAACCACGAGCCCGAATTGACCGACTGGACTCTCTTCAAGCACCAGCTTCGTGAAGTGTTCGGCACACCGGCTGTTCGGTCCACTCTCGCCAAGAAAAGCCTCGATGCTCGCAAACAACACCTGGGCGAGTCTTACACCTCCTACATCGAGGACGTCCTTGCACTCTGCCGACGTGTGAATTCTTCAATGTCGGAGTCGGACAGGGTACGCCACATTCTCAAAGGCATTGGAACTCTTGTCTTCAATGCACTCGCCACTAAGAATCCGGCTACCGTCGCTGACGTCGTAATCACTTGTCAGAGCCTCGATGAGCTCGAGTCTGTCCGCCTACAGCCCGACATTGACGATGCCCATTCTACGGGGGACCATGACCTACGTACATTGATACGCACGCTCATACGCGAAGAGTTACAATCGATGGGGTTAACCTCACCTTCGACGTATCCCAGCCAACCTTTTGGTGCGTCATTGCGTGACGTTATCAGGGAAGAACTGGCGTCCTTGACCTGCACTGTGCCAGCACAAGCTCCTGTCCCTCACGCATTACCAACTACCGCACGACCGACATACGCGCAAGTTGCTGCCAAGCCTGTCGGCCACGTCACTTCTCCGTTGCCGCTACCAACTTACGCGTCGGTTGCTACTGCGCCCACGGTTCACTTCCCGTCATCACCGCCAGAGCCTTCATCGGCCCATCTGACCTCCCTGTCACACGGTACACCGAACACCCCCTACTACCCCCCTTGGCGTCCGTCTCGTCCTACGTGCTATTATTGTGGCTATCGCGGCCACATATCACGCTTTTGCCGCAGGCGCCAGCAAGACGAGCGTCGGGGCTACGATATGTGTGAGCGCGATTTTTACAGTGGGGCCTCTTACCAAGGGCGGCGTTACTCTTCACCTTCGCAGCGCTCTCCATCTCCGCCTGCATCACCTGATGCACGAGGCGCTTACCGTTCGGCCAGACGCCGTTCTCCATCACCCTACCGCCGCTCATCGTCACCGCTTAGGCCTGCCTCCCTTACCTCTACCGTTCGCGCGGAAAACTAAGCGATGCAGTTTCCGGAGGAAAAACTGCATACACACACAAGACTGAAATTCCTCCAGCGCGCCCATCCAATATGATTCGTGTGTACGTTGAAGGGGTGCCCGTGGATGCTTTAGTGGATACTGGTGCGGCTTTGTCGGTTATGAATGTTCATTTGTGTTCCCGTCTGAAGAAAGTTATGACGCCTTACGATGGTCCCACGCTGGTTGCAGCCGAAGGGAACACTATTCGACCTGCTGCCTTCTGTACTGCGCGTGTACTTATCGATGACATTCTCCATCACATACAGTTTGCTGTGCTATACCCGTGCTCTCACCAGCTGATCTTGGGATGGGATTTTCTATCTTCTGCCTCTGCTGCTATTTGTTGTGGGCAGCGTGTGATACACCTTACCGACACCGAACACTTGCTTGGCGAAGAAACCCACACGCCACTTCACCTGACCGCTGCGGAAGATACGGAACTACTCCCAGGACAAATCCAACTAGTTACTCTCCTATCCGACGACATTGACCATGGTGACGTCTTGGTGTTCCCTTCTTCACGTTGCCTCACTAAAGGCATAACATTTACATCAGGAGTTGTTCGATTCCACAATGGATCTGCACTGGTCACTGCCACGAACGCAACTCCAGAAAAAATCCTCCTTCCGCAAGGCACAACCGTTGCATCCGTCGCCGATCTGGAGCCTGTCTGCCTCTTGCCACTTACACCAGCCTCTTCTGGGGACCCATCTTCTGGTGATTCTTCTTCGGCCGCCGCCCTTACAGCAGTCATCAGCACTGACTTGAAACCCGCGCAGACACAACAGCTGCTGGCTTTGTTGAAAAAGCACGCGAATTCTTTCGACGTGTATTCGTCAACGTTGGGCCAAACAACCGTTGCAGAGCATCGCATTCTGACAGACAAAACATCTATCGTACGGCGCCGCCCATACCGTGTGTCTCTAGCCGAGCGGAAAATCATCGAAGACAACGTCGCAGACATGCTGGAACGCAAGGTAATTCGCCCCTCGGCTAGTTCTTGGTCGTCTCCTGTTGTCTTGGTCCGAAAAAAAGATGGCTCCGTGCGCTTTTGCGTCGATTACCGGGCGCTCAACAAGATAACTCGAAAAGACGTCTACCCTATGCCGCGCATTGATGACGCCCTTGATTCCCTCCAAGGTGCGGAATACTTTTCCAGCCTGGATCTGCGTTCCGGCTATTGGCAAATCCCCATGCACGAAGACGATAAAGAAAAAACGGCGTTCGCAACCCCCGATGGACTGTACGAGTTCAACGTAATGCCTTTCGGGCTCTGCAACGCGCCTGCGACTTTTGAGCGCATGATTGACACCGTGTTGCGTGGCCTGAAGTGGAAGACCTGCCTGTGTTATCTGGACGACATTGTCATTTTTTCATCCACATTTAATGAGCACCTACAACGCTTTGATGAAGTTTTGACGTGCCTCGCCCGCGCTGGTCTTCAGCTGAACACCAAGAAATGCCGTTTCGCCAGCAAAGCCATTAAGATCCTGGGTCATGTCGCGAGCAGGGATGGCATTCAGCCGGACCCTGACAAGACTGCTGCAGTTCTTCGCTTTCCTCGTCCTGACAGACCCAAAGACTTGCGCAGTTTCCTTGGCCTCGCCTCTTATTTCCGTCGCTTTATCCAGAACTTTGCTTCCATCGCAGCTCCATTACACAAGCTACTAGCTTCTGGTGTGCCCTTTCTGTGGTCCCAGGAATGCGAATTGGCGTTTGCACGATTGAAGGACGCCCTCACCTCTGCACCTGCGCTTTGCCATTTTGATGAGGCCGCACCGACTCTCCTACACACAGACGCTAGCGGCCGTGGTATAGGTGCTGTTCTTCTGCAACGCGACAACTCTTCGCGAGAGAGAGTCATTGCATACGCCAGCCGTGTACTCAGCGCTTCCGAAAAGAACTATACGATCACTGAGCAAGAGTGCCTGGCTATTGTTTGGTCGATACAGAAGTTTCGCCCTTATCTCCACGGCCGCCATTTCACCATCGTTACGGACCACCACGCTTTATGCTGGCTTTCCACGCTCAAGAACTTGTCTGGACGCCTGGGTCGCTGGATTTTACGCCTCCAAGAGTATGATTTCGAAATCATATACAAGTCCGGGAAGAAACACCAAGACGCCGACGCTCTTTCTCGCTGCCCGCTTCCTACGGCCCCGCTCGACGCCTCTGCAATCGCTTCGCACGTCACCAGTTCGACCGACACTGCTACGGTTTCCTCCCTGGCCTCTATGTACCAACTGCCTTTCGACGATGATCAGCCACTGGCCTCTCGTCAGCTGGCTGACCCGTACTGTCAACGCTTCATTGATCACCTCTCTGGGGCTTCTCGTCCAGCTAACGCGCGCCTCCGTCGCCAGCTCGCACACTTTAAGCTGGACGATGGCGTGCTGTATCGCCGTATTTACCATCCTGACGGGCAACGCTGGGTGCCAGTTCTACCACGCTCTCTCCGACTTCGTGTCCTCAACGCCTTTCACGATGATTTGACAGCTGGACACCTTGGGTTCCATAAAACCTATGACCGCATTCGAAGTCGTTTCTATTGGCCTGGCCTTTCTGCTAGCGTCGCCAGATACGTCGGTTCCTGCTCTCCCTGCCAGCGTCGCAAGCTCCCAACATCTGCTCCTGTCGGCCAATTACAGCCGCTTCCGTGCCCTGCAGCCCCGTTCGAGGTTGTTGGGATCGACCTTTACGGGCCCCTTCCGGTCACTACTGCTGGCAATCGATGGATAGTGACTGCCGTCGACTATCTGACGCGCTACGCTGAGACAGCTTCTGTGCTTACTGGCTCTCCTTCGGAAGTTGCTCACTTCGTTCTTGAAGCCATTATTCTACGCCATGGTGCTCCTCGTGTACTGCTCAGTGACCGTGGAAAGGCGTTCCTTTCCCAACTGCTAAACGAAGTTCTTCGAGCCTCCGGCACATCCCACAAGACAGCTTCTAGCTATCACCCCCAGACTAACGGCCTGACCGAGCGGTTTCATCGCACCCTTGTCGACATGATCGCCGCTTATATTCAACCAGACCACAAAAACTGGGATGTTCTTTTACCATTCGTCACTTTCGCCTATAACACGGCCGTGCAGCGCACAACTGGCTACTCGCCATTTTACCTCGTTTATGGACGCTCCCCTACTTTCTTTCTGGACGTTTCATTCTTCAACTCCAAGGCTAATACATCTCTATCATCGTGCGAAGAGTACATTTCCCGACTCGACCACTGTCGCCAGCTTGCTCGCCTGAACACAGAGGCCAGACAACAAGACCGGAAAAATATTTACGACGAATGCCATCGCGTTGTATCTTTTCGACCTGGTGACGAGGTCCTGCTCCTGACTCCTGTTCGCACCCCTGGTTTATGCGAAAAATTCCAGCCACGGTTTATCGGGCCGTACATAGTCCTTGGACAGACTTCGCCTGTCAACTATCGCGTAACTCCTCTTGACGCCCCCACAGACCGCCGTTGCCGCAATACCGAGGTTGTCCACGTATCCCGCATGACGCCCTTCACGCGGCGTGCCTCGACACCTTGACGGCCGGCCAGGATGGCCGCTTTCACGTCGGGGGGAAATTAGTGTGGGCGTTTATTACGCACATCTTCCTCATCTGTATGTTATCATCATCATCCTCGCATTTTTACCTATCCTCCTCTTCGCCTGTATATGTGTTCATCATCATCGCCTGTGTGCTGCGCTGGTTCGCTGACGAGCTCCCGGGCCTAATAAACGTCGTTCCAACCGAGACGTCACAATATATATATATATATATATATATATATATATATTGTCAGCGCATTTTGGGCATATCGTCGTCGTCATCTATGCAAACGACTCATCATCTTGTGTGAGCGCTATATATTTGTGCATATCGTCGTCGTCATCTGTACATACGACTCATCATCATCCTTTGTCTCGCGCGGTGCTTCGTCTCTGCTTCCAGCGGCTGCTCGGAAATAAAGGCATCGCGTCGGTCGACGTCTCACAAGTGGCGGAGTGTGCTTCCGATTCCAACGTCCTCTTGAGTCAACGTTGAGTGAACGTCCTTCTGTATACTAACAGCCTGTAATCTTTTTATTCACTTTCAATAAAACCGATTCTGATTCTGGTTCTGATTCTGATTCTTACTTTCCCGATTCCCCTGGAGCTCCGGTCCGGTCGTCGTTTGCTCTCGCCTACCACGGTGATGACAGAAACCAACCCATCCACCAGTGCTGCTACCACCACTGCTCAGCCAGCTGGGCCTACCTGGACGGTGAACACCAAACACCGCGATCCTCCCGTCTTTTCAGGCCTCCGCGGCGATGACCTAGAAGATTGGCTCGATCACTACAACAGAGCCAGCGACGTCAACCATTGGGACGACACGCACAAGTTGCGGTATGTCTCTTTTAACCTAACCGAAGTTGCGAAGACGTGGTTTTTTAACCACGAAAGTGACTTTTCGGATTGGCCATCATTCACCCAGCAATTTCGCCAGATATTCGGCACGTCGTCTGGACGCTCCGCAATCGCGAAACAGAGGCTGGCAACGCGCATACAAGAACAGGACGAGTCCTATACATTTTACATTGAGGACGTCCTCGCTCTCTGCCGCCGCGCACAGAGTGACATGGCGGAAGCTGACCGCGTTCGCCACATACTGAAGGGCATCAACACAGTCGCATTTAATGCTCTCGTCATGCAGAGCCCATACTGCGTTGGTGATATTATCACAGCATGTCAACTTCTAGACACGCTCCAGTCTATTCGCCTGCCACGAGCCTCTTGCGACCCTCGTCTCAACGGTGATGCTGAGTTGCGAGCCCTGATATGCACTCTCATCAGGGAGGAACTTCACGGACACCTTTCTGGACCTGCGACGCTTGCGACCGTTCGCCCCGCTCCTTCTGGACTGCGTGACATCATCAAGGACGAACTGGCGTCGATGACAAACGCTCAAATGGAAAAGTCTACTGGACCATTTCGTCCGCCAAGTTATGCCGAAATTGCCTCCCGGCCTCCCTCGACCGTTCAGTCTCTGCCTGCCGAAGCTTACCGCGATCCCCTAGCTTCACTGGCAGCGAATACTCCAGCACAGCCGTACTGCTCTCCGTGGCGGTCGTCGCGCCCGGTTTGTTTCTACTTCGGTATTCGCGGCCACATTTCTCGGTACTGCCGTCGGCGTCAGCAGGATGAAAGGCGGGGCTATGCTACCTTTGAGCGGGACAGCGCTCCTAGGTTTGACTCCTACGTTCCCGGGCGTCATCCAGGTGAAAGGCGAGGCTACGCCACCTTTGAGCGAGACAGGACACCAGGGTTGGATTCCTACGTTCCCGGACCGTACACAACCTCTTCTGGTCGCTCTCCTTCACCTTCCCAGGACATGGCTCGAGCATGCCGCTCGCCCTGGAGTCGCTCTCCTTCACCTTACCGCCGTTCCTCATCGCCCTTGCGTGCTGCTTCCCATGTTGTGGACACCCGTTCGGGAAACTAGAGGCTGCAGTTTTTGGAGGAGAAACTGCATCGTATCGGACTATCCCAATTCCTCCTGCTCGCCCCGCCAATTTTCTCTCCGTTTATGTGGAGGGTGTTTCTGTCGACGCCCTTGTAGATACTGGAGCCGCTATTTCTGTTATACATCGTGAACTGTGCTTTCGTCTGCGAAAAGTGCAAACGCCGTATGTTGGTCCGGTCCTATGTGGTGCCAATGACGTTCCCATCTTTCCTACCGGACAGTGCACAGCTCGCATTCTGATAGACGGTATTCGTCATCATGTGCAACTTGCGGCGCTTTCGACCTGCGCTCATCAGATGATATTAGGATGGAACTTCCTCTCCGCTGCTTCTGCATTAATTTCGTGCGGCGACCCAAGGATTCACATCAGCGACACCGAGACTTATCCAGTTTTCGATTCCCCGTGTCGCAGCCTTATTGCAGCAGCGGATTTTCTTATCCCACCAGACGAAGAACGTATTCTTACCGTTGGGTCAACAGACATTGTCGACGGAGACGCATTGGTTGTACCTTCTCAGCGCTGCATTTATCGAGTACTCGCGATCGCTTCTTGCTTGGTCCGGTTCTCGAGTGGCTATGCCAGCCTCACAGCCTTTAATACGACTCCTGAGCCACTACTACTGCCGAAAAGGTCTACTGTCGCCAAGCTCGCCGACGCTGCGCCGGTATGTGTCGTCAGTGTTTCGCCTGCCACATCTTCCGCGCATTGTACGCCCGCAGCAGGCCACACTAGTGCTATTAAGGCCACCTTGAGTGCAGATCTCAATCCGGTCGACTACAATGCACTCCTCACCATTTTAATGAAGCATGAAGCTTGTTTTGACGTTTATTCGCGAGGCCTGGGTCAGACAATTGTAACTACTCATCGCATTGAAACAGACGGCTCTCGCATCATTCGCCGTCGCCTGTACCGTGTGTCACCTTCGGAGCGAAAAGTTATAGAAGAACAAGTGAACGACATGCTGACACGCAACATTATAAGGCCTTCAGCAAGCCCTTGGTCTTTTCCTGTTGTGCTTGTTAAAAACAAGGATGGTTCTGTGTGCTTTTGCATCGATTATAGGGCGCATAACAAAATTACCCGTAAGGATGTTTATCCAATGCCTCGTATCGACGATGCTTTGGATACCTTAGAAGGTGCCGAGTACTTCTCGAGCCTCGACTTGCGCTCCGGATATTGGCAGATTCCAATGCATGATCCAGATAAAGAAAAGACTGCGTTTGCTACACCTGATGGCCTTTTCGAATTTAACGTGATGCCTTTTGGATTGCAATGCACCAGCTACGTTTGAACGTATGATAGATACAGTACTCCGTGGCTTAAAATGGAAGACCTGCCTTTGTTACTTGGACGACATTGTCATCTTTTCGTCGAGTTTCTCCCAGCACCTACAACGTCTAGACCAAGTTCTCGCGTGTCTAGCAAAGGCTGTTCTCCAACTCAATACTAAAAAGTGTCGCTTTGCAAGCCGAAGCATTAAAGTATTGGGCCACGTCGTCAGTAAGCATGGCATCCAGCCTGATCCCGATAAAATCGCTGCAGTGCTTCAATTTCCGCCACCAACTGCACTTAAAGAACTCTGCAGCTTTCTAGGACTGGCGTCCTACTTCCGCCGCTTTGTTCGTGAATTCGCCACCATCACCGCTCCTCTACATAAACTTCTTACTTCGAGCACGTCCTTTGTGTGGTCGGACGACTGTGAAGCCGCCTTCCAGACCCTCAAACGACTTCTCACGTCAGGGCCTGTGCTCCGTCATTTCGATGCAACCGCCCCTACTATTCTACACACTAATGCCAGTGGGCATGGAATTGGTGCTGTCCTGCTGCAGCGGAATCAGAAATCTGAAAAGCCAGTCGTGGCTTATGCAAGTCGTGCTCTTTCTCCTGCTGAGCGTAACTACACGATTACAGAACAGGAATGCCTCGCCATCGTGTGGTCAATACAAAAATATTGACCCTATCTCTAAGGCCGCCATTTCACAGTTGTGACCGACCATCATGCTCTTTGTTGGTTGTCGTCCCTGAAGAACTTGTCTGGAGACTGGACGCCTCGGCCGTTGGGTGCTGCGCTTGCAGGAATATGACTTCACTGTCACGTATAGGTCCGGCAAACAACATCAAGATGCCGACGCTTTGTCGCGCTTCCCGCTGTCCCTAAACGCCTATGCTGCACCTTCGGTCTGCACGTCACCATCTTGCCGCACGTCTCAGCACACGTCCAGTAGCCCGGGAAAGTCCGTTGCCTCAGTTGACTTTCTTCCGTCTACTGACCTCGTCTCACTCCAACGTACTGACCCATACTGCCGTACGCTGATCGACCGACTTACTGGCTTAGCACGATCTCCCAACGACAACTTTCACGTTTTAAGCTTCAAGGTGGAGCGTTATTTCGATCAATCTACCGTCCTTCCGGTAACCGATGGGTGCCAGTAATACCTCGCTCACTTCGACTCCAATTATTGGAAGCAGTTCACGACGACGCGACGGCTGGCCACTTGGGCTTTTATAAGACCTACGACTGCATCAAAACGCGTTGTTTCTGGCCGGGCCTTTCCACCTCAGTCGCCAAATACGTTGGCTCGTGCGCGTCATGCCAACGCAGAAAGCGCTCGACATCCCTTCCAGCCGGTCCTCTGCAGCCTCTACGATGCCCGTCCACCCCCTTCGAAATTGTGGGCATAGACTTGTACGGACCCCTCCCACTCACGCCCGCTGGTCACCGCTGGATCGTTACCGCAGTGGATCATCTAACGCGGTACGCTGAGACAGCGGCTCTTCGCTCTGCAGAGCGAAGAGCCGCTGTCTGAGCATATCATTCCGCGCGGGTATATTTAATTACCAGCCAAAAATGTAAGCAGTCCAACTGGGTAGCCTAGTTTAAGCAATTAATATAGAGGTCATTTGGGTTAATTAGGTACATTAATGTGTCATATGACCTTGTCATAAAATGTAACATACTGTTGCTGGCACCAGCAGCAATTGTAACAGTTTAATTGTTCATCATACGGTAGAGTGAAACATTATGCGATGGTACTGTTTTGTATTGACAAGCAGCCATTAGGCATAGTTAAACCGTATTAAGGATTGACTTAAGTGGTTTGAGCGAATATATTAAGCTGCTTAATGAACGTACAAAAAATACACATTTGTTATTTTTGCCTCACATTGTTGTGTCTACATATTTGCAGCATGCACCTGCAGCACCTTCGGAACGGCTTACACGAAGGTCAAGGCCAGCCTGGCAACCATGCTTGCCAAGGGGAAGCGGCTGTAAATATGTAAATATTCTCTTTTGATAATAGCATAAGACATGCATTTTAATAAATTAATGTATTATATCGTTCAATGAAAACAGTTAATTCAATATCGGCGCACTTGTTTTCTTTTTTGCACTGCATGCATGAATCTGCACTAGTGGGATTGCTTGAAATATTTGTTTCTGCAACATATGAGAGTGCAGCTGGTTCAGGATCATTATTAATCTATGAACATGAACGCATAAATGCAGATGGGAAGCAACAGGTGCACATGCATAATATACGTTCAAACAAAAATTTTAACTAACTTGTAGATAGCAGATTTCATTCAAGCGAATGCATTGCATGCGACTAAACTTTCTTCAATGTGCAATTACACAAATGCTCATGCAGCTTTACATAATGATTCACGGCTGCATACATTTTAGATTTTTGACTGCTTCCATCTGCATGCATGCTTTTCTATGTACAGTTCCCTATATATGTTCCCATATTCATACTGGGTACAATAAATTTTTGTAGACATTTCCAATAAACTGCTTATTAGCAAACTCCAGCAGCGAGTGTTTATAGAATAACATTGCCTGCCGAAACATAGTTGGCAAAATGTGGTGTATTATCTAGTATATGTGGTGTCCCAGTAATTTTAGCCAAGCTGGTCAATGAAAATGAAAGGTTAAAAAACAACACGGTGCAAGATATATGATCATAAAAAGACCTACAGGTCAGACCTCTGAATTCACGGCCGAATGCACGCCATAGGTCTTAAAATCGGATCTTATTGCAGCGTCTTTTCTTAATATTATTTTTCATTGAACAGCTTCACTAAATTTAAGTTAGCTGGGACACCCTGTAAAATTGTAAGGCTGAAGTCTATAGATTAGCTATAGACTGATCTACAGGAACTCTCTGTAGGCAGACTCTACCACATTCTACAAAAAGTGTAAGGCCATAAGTCCATAGACAGACTATATACTTGTCTATAGGAACAGTTTATAGTCTATAGACATTTCATAGACATGTCTACAAAAGTAAAACTATATAAGCCTATAGACTTTTGTTTATAGACACTCTGCAGACATTTGTCTACAAAAGTGAATTTTCATTGATCTATAGACCGTCTATAGTCAGTCTATAGAATCAGAAATTTTGTAGAGTAGTCTAAAAAAAGTGTACGGCCATAAGTCCATATATTGTCGGCAGACTGGTCTATAGATATTCTATAGACGTTTGTAGATAATTTATAGACTTATGTATACAAAAGTAGAACTAAATAAACCTATAAACATTTTCTATAGACATTCTGCAGACATTTGTCTACAAAAGTGAATTTTCATTGATCTATAGACCGTCTATAGTCAGTCTATAGACTCGGACATTTTGTAGACTAGTCTACAAAAAGTGTATGGCCATAAGTCCATAGACTGTTTATGGACTGGTCTATAGGAATAGTCTATAGATAGTCTATAGACATCTGTCTATAGACATTTATAGACTTATTTCTACAAAAGCAGAACTATGTAAGCCTATAGACATTTGTCTATAGACATTCTGCGGACATTTGTCTACAAAAGTGAAATTTATTGATCTCTAAACAGTCTATAGTCACTCTATAGAGTCAGACATTTTGTAGACTAGTCTACAATTAGTGTATAACCATAAGTCCATAGACTGTCTGTAGACTAGTCTAAAGAAATGTCTACAAAAAGTCTGTTGACTTCATAGACAAATGTCTACACACTTTATATAGACTTTCTACAAAAATTTTTGTAAGGGTGGTACTGCCTCCGGAGTCACCGAGTTTTTGGTGCACGGTATCGTTTTGCGCCACGGCGCACCTCGTGTCCTCCTGAGTGACCGTGGCAAGACGTTCCTATCGCACGTCCTTCGTGAAGTCCTCCAGGCCTCTGACACCACACATAAGACCACATCAGCGTACCATTCGCAAACAAATGGTCTTACAGAGCGCTTTCATCGAACTTTGTCCGACATGATGTCAATGTTCGACCCGATCACACCAACTGGGACACCATCCTACCTTTCGTGACGTTTGCGTGTAATACTGCCGTCCAACGTACAACCAATTACAGCCCCTTCTTCCTTGTGTACGGTCGTGCGCCGTCTGTCGTCTTGGACACTACACTCCTTTCAGCACCTGCTGCTCCATGCGCGTCTCTTCCTGAAGATGATGATGATGATGATGATTTATTGGCATCCCCTTTGAAACGGGGCGGCGACAAATAGTCACCTAGCCTGCTTGATTTAATCAGGTATACTATACATGTTCTTTATCTTGCATTTTTGTATACCTATCATTATTTTTCTTTTTCAAAAATTTACCTTGTACCGCTGCCTATGATTTTAAGAGATCAGGTCGCATCCATCTTTTCCCTACTTTTTTTCCACCAGTACTCTAATCGTCTCTTGCTGATCTCTACGGCTGATCTGTTTATGTTTCCTTCCACTTTAAACCCAAGCGCTTCTGGGAGTTGCACGTTACCTACGGTTCTCGCTGGGTGGATCCCGTCGCATTCCATTAGGATGTGCTGAGTGGTCTCTGGATCTTTACTGCAGCATACACATGTCTCATCTAATTCCGAATATTTGTTCCGATATGTTTTCGTCCTTAGGCAACCGGCTCGAGCCTCAAATAGCAAGGCACTGCCCTTTGTGTTATCGTACAGATTTTCCCTTCTAATTTCTTTCTTCTCATTCTTGTAAATCTCCATTGTCCTTTTCGTTTCCATTCTTTGTATCCAATTCACGGTCTCTATTTCTCTCACTTTCTTTCTGATGACCCCTGGTTGTCTATTTACAGTTTCGATTATCCTGTACTTGGTTGCCAACTTCCTTGACCTCTTCCTCCATTCTGTGTCCACGCTTTTCATGTAGAGATACTTGTGCACTTTAGCTGCCCATTTATTTTCATCCATGTTCCTGAGCCTTTCTTCAAAACTAATTTTGCTTTGTGCTTCTCTGACTTCAAAAGAGGCCCAACCCATGTCTCCATGCACTGCCTCATTTGTCGTATTACCGTGTGCTCCCAAAGCCAACCGGCCTACTGATCTTTGGTTAACTTCCAAACCCGCCAATATATCCGATTTTAAGCATATAATGGCATTTGCGAATGTTAGCGCTGGCACCATAACTCCTTTCCAGATTCCACGCACCACCTCATACTTATTGTGGCCCCACAGTGCTCTGTGTTTCATTAATGCTGCATTCCGCTTCCCCTTTATTTTCAGATTATCTTGGTGGTTGATTGAGTAATTCTTTCCTTCGTTTATGTGTACGCCGAGGTACTTATATTGCTTCACTATGGGTATTACTTGCTGTTGAATTGACACCACGAAGTTACTCGTGTGCTCATTAAAGATCATAATCCCTGATTTCTCTGTGCTAAACTTAAGGCCTAGATTTGTCGCTGCGTTCCCACAGATATTCGCAAGTATCTGTAAATCTTTTTTATTGTCCGCTAGTAGCACAATGTCGTCTGCGTACATCAGTCCAGGGATCTGCTGTTGCACCATTTGTCCATTACGCATGTAGGATAAATCAAAACCTAATTCGCTGTTTTCCAGTCGTCTTTCTATGCCCTTGACGTAAAGCGTGAACAACAATGGTGACAGAGGGCATCCTTGCTTCAATCCTTGGTGAATTCCCACCATTTCATTTCCTTTTCGGCCTTCCCATGCCACTTGTACTTGGTTGTCTCGATATATCTCCCTCAGCAGCTCCACGAAATCGTCATCTATGCCTTCGTATTGAAGAATATCCCACAACAATTCCCTGTCTACGTTGTCATAAGCTCCTTTAATATCTAGAAATGCTATCCATAAAGGTCTTTTCTGAGCTACTGAAATCTCTATGCACTGAGTTAGTACAAACATATTGTCTTCTAAGCGTCTGCCTGGCCTGAACCCATTCTGTAGTTCCCCCAATACACCGTTTTCCTCCACCCACTTCGACAGTTCTAATTTTATGGCTTGCATTGCCATTCTATATATCACCGACGTTACTGTAACTGGCCTGTACGAGCTCGTCTTATCCTTATCTCCTTTGCCTTTGTAGATAAGATTCATCTTGCTTTCACGCCATCCAACGGGAATATTCTTTGTTCTAATCACTTGCTCTATGGCATTAGTCAGCAGTGCCTTGCTTTTTGGACCGAGGTTTTTGATTAGCTGTATTGGGATTTCATCGGGTCCTGCTGCCGTGTTGTTAGGGACATTTTCTGCTGCCTTTTTCCAATAAAAGCTTTCTATGCTGAATTTTGATCTCTCAGGCCTCTCTGTTGTTGCTGGATCTGTTGTCTGAACTACGCTTTTTCTCGTACCGAAGTTATGCCTGATAACGTCTGTGATGTACCGCAGCGCATCATCGCCTTCATAGATGTTACCGTCTTCATCCCTTATAGCCGTTTGCGAGTTTCTAGTTGGAGCTCCGAGTGCTTTTATATGGTTCCAGAATCTTTTTGGGGCGCCTTTGTCTCTTTTGTGAATGTTATGCACCCAACGTTCACTTGCGCATTTAATTTTCTCTTGCACGAGCTCACTCGCAACCCTTTTCTTTTCTCGGTACGTATTCCATCTAAGGAGCACCTCTTCTTCTTGTAATCCCAACTTTTTGGCTTCTCGATGAACCCTAGATGCCTCTTTACGCTCTTCTATAGCTTGTTTAATTTCCTTGTTCCACCACTTACGTGGTTTCCTCTTTCCAATCCAACAATTGTATTGCCGTAGTCCGCCTTATTTCATGCTGCATAACCTCCACCAGTTCCTTATATTCCCAGACTGCTGTAGGAAAAGCCTCAATTTTCTTCTCTATGTTGTTTGCGATCTCTGTTATTTGCTCGTCATTCATTTTTAAAAACTCTGAGGCTATTGGTTCATGTTCTGCGCTGGTATCTCTCCCAAACTTTAATGCTAAACGTCTATGATCGCTTCCCAGGCTATTTTTTCCATTTTCGTCTATTATCATTTGGTCCAGTTGTTCGTAGACCAGAATTTGCTGCTCGCATCGCCCCCTGCCGTGAAATTGCCCGCGCCAACACCGCTACCATTCAGGACAAAAAGAAAATTCGCTATGATGCGACGCGTCGCGTTGCTTCGTTCCGCCCAGGCGACGAAGTTCTTTTATGGACACCTGTTCGCGTACCGAGCCTCTGTGAAAAGTTTCTCCACAGATATCTCGGGCCCTACACCGTTTTGCAAAGAACTTCGGCCGTTAACTACCGCGTCACTCCTGTCAGGTCAGCTACTGACCGCCGCCGCCGCACTACGGAAATCGTTCACGTATCTCGCCTGGAACCCTACATTCGCCGTTTCTAGCTTGCGGTCTTGCTGACCACTTTCCTGAAGGGGGGGAAGTTAGTGTGAGCGCATTTTGGGCATATCGTCGTCGTCATCTGTACAAACAACTCATCATCATCCTTTGCCTCGCGCGGTGCTTCGTCTCTGCTTCGGGCGGCTGCTCGGGCATTGCATCGGTCGACGTCTCACAATATACGTATATATATATATATATATATATATATATATATATATTGTAACGAAGAAGAAGTGCCGGTTAGCCAGGTGCATCTCCGGTGTATGGAATACGACGAAGTGCCGGTCAGTCAGGCGCATCACCAGTGCTTTTATGCACGGGGCTTGTCCTGACTGCTCGCAGGGTTCTGACTGCCGCACCGAGTTCGTCCTCTCAATCCTGTCAATAAACACCTTGACATTTGGTGGAGGTGCTAGGTACGACTCCATCAACGCTGGAACTTCGAAGCCGAACCCTTCAATCATCTCGGCCCATGCCGGACGATACAGCCCAGCCTTCTCGAACCATGCCTGACGATCCAGCCCAACAAGCTGCAGTCACGGCACCAACTGTCATCTGTCCTGACGTGCAGCGTCAGCGGGATCCTGCGATTTTTGCGGGTACCGGTGATCAAGACGTCGAGGACTGGCTCGCCTCGTACGACAGTCAGCAGGCACAACCACTGGGAAGATAGGGAAAAGCTCAACAACGTAATTTTCTACTTGAGCAACGTTGCACATTTGTGGTATCGTAACCACGAATCCGACATCTCGACATGGTTGGCGTTCAAGACCAACTTCACGGAAGTCTTTGGTCGTCCTGCTGTACGTAAACTTCAGGCCCAACAACACCTGCGCGGACGCGCCCAGCAACCTGGTGAGAATTTCACCAGCTATATCGAAGACGTCGTTAATCTGTGCAACAGAGTCGACGCAACGATGCCAGACGCCGATAAGATCCGGCATATTCTCAAGGGAATTGAGGACGACGCCTTCCAGATGTTAGTCGCCCCGAACCCGACCACAGTGTCTGTCGTCATTGCGCTGTGTCAAAGTTACGACGAACTTCGAAGGCAGCGAGTTGTCACACGACATCCGCCTTCAGAATTCGCCCCTGTCTCAGGTCTGACGCTAGGTGTTGACGAGTTGCCTCTAATGCACCAGATAAAGGAGTTCGTGCGAGAAGTTGCTCGGCAGCTTTCCCTGGTGCCCTTTACGAACGCGCAACCATACTCCCCACTGACTTAGCGTGGAAGCTTGGGCGTGTTGGTGATTCATTGGCAAAAACAGAGCGCAAAAAAAAAAAAAAACACGGACGCGAGAGGCCCCGACACGCACACAGTGCTGTGTGCGTGTCGCTCTCTCGTGTCCGTGTCTTTTTTGCGCTGTGTTTTTGCCAATGTCCCCACTGACACAGGGGTTACAGACCGTCATTAAGGAGCAAGTCGCTGAGTGCCTGCCAGCTGCTATTCAACCACCTCCAGTCGCGGCGCCCTTGACATACGCTGACGTCGCTGCAAGGCCTCCCTCTCCACGTCCACCTCTTCAAGCTGTTGCGCGACCGCCCCCGATTCCCTTCTCACCGCCTGCACCACAGATACCACGCCAGCCAAATCCTTGGCGCACAGCCGACAACCGCCCAATTTGCTAACATTGTGGTATTCCGGGACACGTTGCCTGCTTTTGTCGATGCCTTATGCAGCCTACTTACGATTACCGCCGACCCATGAACAGTTACGCCCCTCGACAGCTACAATCCCCTGTGCCGCCAGATGAAACCCCTGTTCCCTACACTACTCGTCGTTCGCCATCCCCACGCCGCCGTTCCATCTCACCGATGAGACGGCGGCCAAGCCCTCTGCCTCAGGGAAACTAAGTGTCGCAGTTCCCGAGGCGACAACTGCGTCCCTTTCGCTTTACCCAAGGCCTCGAAATCAGCCCTGCAACGTAATTGAGGTATACGTCGAAGGGATTCCAACATTCGCACTGGTCGATACGGGCGCAGCAATCTCGGTGTTACGCGCAGGACTTTGCCGACGGATAGCAAAAGTAACGACGTCGCTTTCCGGATTGTATTTGAGTAATGCGAGCGCAGAGCCTGTCGAACCTTTGGGAGCCTGCACTGCACGTGTTGTAATCGCAGAATCTCTTCACGTCATTGAGTTCGTTGTCCTGCCGTCCTGCTCCCACGATGTCATTCTAGGCTATGATTTCCTTTCGTCTAACAATGCCATCATTGACTGCGCCCGCGCCGAGGTGGAGTTGTCTTTTCCTTCCGCTGCAGCCGTGGACCAAGATCCTGTGACGCCAACAAAAATGCTTGTGACCGAAGTTACCGATATCCCTCCTCAGTCCACCGCCGTCGTCTCTGTATCTTGCGTACCCGCCGTGGTTGCTCAGTGGCTATGGTATTGGGCTGCTGAGCACGAGGTCGCGGGATCGAATCCCGGCCACGGCGGCCGCATTTCGATGGGGGCGAAATGCGAAAACACCCGTGCACTTAGATTTAGGTGCACGTTAAAGAACCCCAGGTGGTCCAAATTTCCGGAGTCCCCCACTACAGCGTGCCTCATAATCAGAACTGGTTTTGGCACGTAAAACCCCATGATTTAATTTTTAATTTTTTTCTGTATCTTGCGTATCTGCACGTGACGCAACGTCTTATTCACACCATGTGACTTGTTCGCCCGTCGCCGTTCCCTTCCGTTGCCCTTTGCCGTCATCGCCATCAGTGCTGGCCGTGGTGGGATGTGTGTGTGTGCAATGTGTCTTTCCTGCCGGTTACTTTGCATCGCGGAGAGTGCCTCGGTTACGCTCAAATTGTGGATCTTCAATGCTCCCGACGCCGCACATTCGACATCCCTCGCCGCGCTCGACAATGCCACTCGACCGCCGTTGGAGTGCTTCCATCCGTCAATCTCCGGTGATTTGACAACCACACAACGCGCGCAACTTGTCAGCCTGCTACGCGAATATACCGCCTCCTTCGACTGCCATCAACATTCTCTCGGCCGCACCACCACAGCGTCGCACAGCATCGACACCGGTTCGCACACCCCACTCCGGCAGCGTCCTTACCGTGTCTCAGCTTCTGAACGCCGCGTCATCGACGAACAAGTGAGCGATATGCTTCGGCGTGGCGTGATTCAGCCGTCCCATAGCCCGTGGGCATCGCCTATTGTCCTCGTAAAAAAGAAAGATGGTTCTATTCGCTTCTGCGTTGATTACTGACGTCTTAACAAAATTACGCGCAAAGACGTATATCCCCTACCGCGCATAGACGATGCTCTTGACTGTTTGCAAGGTGCCGAGTTCTTTTCCTCTTTGGACTTGCGGTCTGGATATTGGCAAGTCCCCATGGCAGAGGCTGACCGCTCCAAAACCGCCTTCGTTACACCGGACGGATTATACGAATTTAATGTCATGCCATTCGGCCGATGTAATGCGCCAGCTACGTTCGAGCGTATGATAGGCAGTATCTTGCGCGGTCTCAAGTGGCATACGTGTTTGTGCGACCTAGATGATGTCGTTGTCTTCTCACCTGATTTCTCGACTCACCTCCAACGACTAAGAGAGGTATTAAGCTGTCTGACTAAGGCTGGCCTGCAACTTAACATAAAAAATGCTTCTTTGCTGCTCGTAAGGTTACCATCTTAGGCCACGTCGTATCCAAAGAAGGCGTGCTTCCGGATGCTGCAAAACTCCGTGCAGTTGCCGAGTTCCCCAAGCCCACTAATCTGAAGACACTACGCAGTTTCGTCGGCCTCTGCTCCTATTTTCGCCGCTTTGTGAAGAACTTCGCCATGATAATCGCCCCTTTGACTGAACTGCTGGCTGGAGACAACGCCCTATCCGCCTGGTCGAAAGCATGCGATGACGCGTTCACGACCCTTCGCCATCTGCTCACCTCTCCTCCTATTCTGCGGCATTTTGACCCCGATGCCCCGACTGAAGTCCATACAGATGCTAGTGGAGTCGGCCTTGGGGCGGTTCTTGCCCAACGCAAAAGTGGTCTCGAGGAATACGTCGTTGCTTATGCTAGCCGCACGCTGACAAAGTCGGAGCTAAACTACTCTGTTACAGAAAAGGAGTGTTTAGCCATACTCTGGGCACTTACGAAATTTCGACCTTATTTATACGGCCGCCAATTTGATGTCGTAACGGACTGTGCTGTGCTGGCTCTCCTTATTGAAAGACCCCTCTGGCCGCCTCGCACGCTGGGCACTCCGTTTGCAAGAGTACGACATCCGGGTTGTGTACCGCTCTGGACGCAAGCACACCGATGCCGATGATCTCTCCCGCTCGCCAATATCACCTGACCCTGACAGTCTTTGCCCACTCAACTTTGTCCTCTCAGCACTTGTCATCGATGACATGCACTCTGAGCAGAGCAAAGACCCGTGGATTTCTTCGCTTTTGGAGTTTCTCTCTGATCCTACCACTGTTACGGCGTCTAGGACTCTACGGCGGCAGGCGCATCACTTTGTTATTCGCGACCAACTCCTCTACCGTCGCAATTATCTCCCCGAGGGTCGACAATGGCTCCTAGTAATACCGCGTCATCTTCGGGCTGATTTATGCGCATCGTTTCACACTGATCCCCAATGTGCACACGGTGGCGTGTTAAAGACCTACACCCGCCTTAGGCTCCGGTATTACTGGCCTGGCATGTACAAGTTCGTTCGCAAGTACGTCCGCTGCTGCGCCGACTGCCAGCGCCGAAAGTCGGTCCCTACTTCCACTGCCGCACCCTTGCAGCCGATTCCTAGCCCATCCCGTCCTTTTGATCGGGTCGGAATTGACCTTTACGGCCCGCTTCTTTCTACTGGTGCCGGCAACCGCTGGATTATCGTTGCAGTGGATCACCTCACACGCTATGCAGAAACCGCTGCACTTCCATCTGCAACTGCCCAAGATGTTGCATCTGAAATGAGGTTTATTGATACAGGTGCAGATGCAGATTCTTCGGATATACTGGCATAAAACGGGCGGCTAAACAGTTACGTCGGGCAGCGCTCTTAGCGGTGACTTCGGCGTCGTCTTTTGCGGAGCGATCACGATGCTGCTACTGTTTGCTTGCTTGCTTGCTTCCTATACCATGGCGCATACCCACCACGGGGGATTGGCCAAGAAGCCGGCGGTTAAACAGGTGGTATGAAATTATTCAATGAAACTAACTGATGTTAGAGCCGTATATTATTTTATCTTATAGGAAATTAGTGTGCTTTTTGAAAGGAGATCAAGGTAGAAGGTAATAAATTTCAATCAGTTTAATTGGAATTTTGGAAATTAATAAATAATCAATCAGTAAAATAACGTAACTTGGAATTTTGTGAAATATTAAACAATATATCAGTAAATTAACTTGGTATTCTCCTTGTGTCAATGAGGAACTCGCATACGGCCCTGCATACGCTCCTGTGGCTAAAACCCAGTGTATATGCCCCGAAAGATGGAATATTTTCAGTGTTTATAGCGATGCCTAATTTTCGGAACGGAATTTCGAAGTATTTCTTTCTATGGATTGCGAATCGGCGGCAGTTTAATAAATAATGATCAATGGTTTCAGGTTCATTGCAGAAATGACATAGAGGGGACATCGCCAGACCAGACCTGTGTAGATAAAAATTTAGGGGTGGAATACGGCATCGTAATTTTGTAATTGAAATTTCCAATTTACGTGTGGGACACCATTGATTATCCCAAGGGTAAAGCAAATGCTTTAAGTCTGTGATTTGGAATGTCTGTTTTGTAGAGTAATTTAAGAGACATAGTTTTCTAAACCTAGCCGCGGTGATATAAGCCGAAGTCGGCAGAACATGCATGACTGGTCCCTGTAGGGATGTACGTGCGAGTGCGTCGGCCATTTCATTTAAAAACAAATCATGGTGACCTGGTACCCATATTAAACGCACCAGACGTAAGGTCGAAGGGATTAATCTTTCTAGTTCGTTCAAAACTGTGTTGTCTGAGGACGAGGTGAGTGCTGTGCACACTGACAACGAATCAGTTACTATTACAGCTGTCGAAGAATTTCCAGGAAGTTTACGGAGAGCTAATATAATTGCTAATAATTCTGCCTGAAATATAGGTGTAAAATCAGGCAGTCGCATTGAATAAGACCAGGATAGCGCCTCAGAAAAAATACCTATACCCGCTTTCTCGTCACACACTGATGCATCCGTCGCTATTACAGTATTGATTTGCATTTGCGCTAAATGATCTTGCAGTAATCCGCTTAGATATTTAGTTGGCAGGAGTTTTGCATTGGAAGGAAATATGTCTTCGAATTCAATTCTAATAGCATTTACGGGTTTTTTGAGGGGAATAATCTCGTGTATCTGAACCTGTAATGGTTCTAGTTGAGTTTGCACAAAAAGAACCTGCGGATTGTATAGACGGGACCATGTTTCTTCAAAGAAGGCAGATCTTTCCGTAATAAATACATACTGCGATCGTCTCAATGAAGATGCGTAAATGTTTAAGTAGGTTTTTACTGTAAGTATGCGGAATCTGCTAACGAGTGTGGGTAATCGGGCTTCTTGATATAACACATTATTAGCAACAAATTTTGGCAATCCAAGACAAATCCGGAGGGCCTCTCACTCTAGAAGAACGAGGGGGTTGATCTTGTATGCTGGACCACCAGAGAACAAAACACACCCAAATTCCAATATGGGTCGGTGGTGTGCATTATCTGCAGAGCATGTTGCACGTCTTCTTCATCACAATCACCCCCGGGAGAAGAAGCAGCCATCCTGGCGGCTCAAACAGTAGTGATCACGAGCGGCTCACGGTAAAGCTTAAGGCGATCGACGTGAACAATGTCACGTCCGCGATAACGGAGGTCAGATGGGGGTGTCAGTGGTTAATTAGGTAATTCACCGCAGAAGTGCGCTGAACAATGCGATAAGGTCCATCGAAGCGGGGAAGAAATTTAGAAGAGAGGCCAGGAGCTCCCAGGCAGCACAACCAGGCTGGCCCCAGCACGGCAATATCATGGCAAACACCGGCACAAATATAGGCCCGAAACCGGCAGCGCTACCCGCGTCAAGAATGGCCCTGCGCGGCCATGCCACTAAAGGGCCTATTTCGGCCATCGTGTGGCAGCGCCAATACAGGCAGAAAGCCGGCTCTGCCGTTCATTGCCATTCTAGCTAGTGTCCCACCTTGCCTACTGGCAGCGCCGGTATTGGTCAATAGCCGGCTCTGCCGAATTTAGTCAATTTATTGCCCCGCATTACCCACTGGCATGGCCATATTGGCAGATTGTGATTTATGTGGGCGATGCCGTTATTTCCTACGATTTTAAATTACGCAATTATTGCACGGTAGCTCGATGCAACATGCCATGATCTACTATAAAATCACCAAATAATATACACAATTTCTTTATTGGTCTTAAAATAGGTTGATACAAATTGTCGCTCGTATCCCCAATCCTGTGGGCCACCTACGAAAGCTTTGTTTATGACGCTACGGGGTGTTGAGCCGCTTCGGCGTAATGCCGTCTTCTGCTATTAGCATAGTCGACGGCGCCTGGCAGCCACATTCTTATGAAGTCTTGCGCTTGATTGATGTCGATGTCTGCGTCTCTCAGGCACCATCTGCATACAATACATATACCTTTATTATCCCAACACTGTCAGCAGTGCATAATATAAGCAAAAGGTACAAAACTGAGAAATTAAATGCTTATCACCTGTTCCCACTCTGCATAGCCGCATGTTAAACAGTCTCTTGCTTTTCTTCCCATGCAGGCTGTACGGCAGTTGAACTGCATGGCCCATGATGGCGTTCATTATATTGAAGGCAATCTCCCACAGACATGATTCCTCCATTCAAACAAATTGTTGAAGCTGAAAAAAAGAAGCAGAAATACGCAGAAATTAGGTAGGAAATTACGCTGCATCAAAATATGCGATTTTTGTTCTAACTAGCCAATTATGATGAATTATGCCTTCATCACAAGACTTCTCGTAAGAGCTTGTGGGTAGCTGTACTTAGCCTTTGGCAATGCGTAAGCTTTTAGAACGGAGGTAGCAAAGAAAGGGTGCATTGTTTCATGATAAACACTTAAGCAAGCTACACTACAACAGATTATAATTTTGCAGGAAGTTCTGAACACCAGTCAGCTCGCAGAATGTACTTCCTGAGTAAGGAATTACGACAATCCAGCTTTGGTTTTCTTGCGTGTACCAGCCGAAATGTGCCGTGCTACGTGTTTTCAAACAGACAGTGCGTTTCAGCTGACGCTGAAGCGGTGCAGCACCGTCTACGTACATAGTAAAAAGTGGCCGTACATTATCTCTGTAAAAAAAGAAAATACACGTATTAGGCAATGCACTTAGTTGAAACACTATACTTGAGAATAAAAATAAGACAATTGTACTTACCTTGCGATAATTGAGTTTATTTCGCAGTAAATGAAGTTTTCCAACGTTTGGCTAGTTGTTCGTGTTTCACCTAATAGCAGTGTGGAACCAAGCTTTTAGTGGCGAAGGTCAAGCCGCTGGTACTGAACACGTTGCTGGACAAGTTGATGCATGCTTCGCAAGCAAAACATGGCGCACGAAATGTGGGCTACGACAGCTCACAGGCAGAAGCAGAATGTGTACCGGTCCCTCGTCCTCGGAGACACCGAGAGTCACCACGTTCTTTTTGGAAGCGGGCGAGGTCCGCGCAGGGAGCAACAAATTTGACAGGGCATTATTCACGCTTCTTTGTGCGCCCATCCAGTTCTGATTAGCAACGCAGGCTCGGCTGTGCGCATTATAGACCGTGCATACCTTCGACACTGCAAAGCGAGGGAACGCAGGGAAAACGTGGTGAGAGGTAAACGCATTCTTGGTGTTTTGACGTCACTTCGCCTGATAGTAGTGAAGAACGACACGCGCACGTTTTTTTGTTCTTTTATTTATTTATTTATTTTTGTTTTCCAAAAGCTGCTGCGGCTGAAGGAGCAGTAGCACTTGTGCTGATTTTATTATATATTATAGCTGAAATGTAAAACATGACAAATGGATCTGTAGAACAACTCAAACTGATCAATGAATGTCTTCATCGTCATTTCTTTTTTGTGCTCATTATCCCAGAAGAACGGTAGAGCAAGACAACGTGTGCGCAAAGGGGTAGTCCGGCGCACAGCATCACTTGCTAACATGCCCCCATGGATTTCTTGCTTCTAGTTAAATAATACAAGCTCCCCCTTCGGAAAAAAAATGAATAGACACATAGGAGCGGCAGCCGTGTCTAAGAAACCTCGCGACAATCCATTACGCGGCGCATAACATATAAGTGAAGCCCAAAAAGCGAGTACAAGGATGTCGTTCAAGTTCGCCATACTAATTTATTTAATTATGTTAGTATAGTGTCAAAGCCCGAAGGGTTTACATAAAAAAAGCGGGCTGTTTTTCTTGTTTTCTTTTCATAAACAGGAAAGCTTCAAACGTGGCCGCTGCGAGAAGAAACGTAGGTGGGAGGTAGAAAAATATGTCCTTTAAGCAGCGGGAGTAATAAAATAAAGCGTAATAAACAAACACAAGCGAGATCGCATACGGCGACAAGGTAAACCAAGCGATGATTTTATAGGAGACGCACTGGCTACACGTGAGTAATTGTATGTAACAAAACAAGGACGGCAAGGTTTTGGACACTTTCGAGAGTTGCGATACGGAACCGGTGTACTCGAGGATTGACTCCACCATAGATTTATAAAATAAAAGCTTCCCATGAAAAAAATTTTGGAGCAAGAAACCAAACATGCGGTTGGCATTGGTAAATTGAAAACTCAACATACATATTCCAAAAATGCTGTGTATGATGTGTATACCGAGATATCTACAAGAGGAAGAAGTTACCAGAGGTGTGTCGTTGAGGATGCAAGTGGGAGCCTGAATATAATAAGGAATAAGGAAGCTTATGTATGCCTCCTTGCAAAGTCAAAACAACGATAGGTTTATTTATTAGGTGATATAAGATGCAAACGTCAGCAAAAAAATTATTCAAATCTGTGTTGCTCTCACAAAAAGAGTTCACCTACTTGAAAAACGTATATATATTTTAGTAGTTTTTTTTCTTTATGCTTGTTCCATTTTCTAATCAGAAATTCATTTTATTCAGTAGCTTACATTTTTATCCTGTAGCGCTCATTTTCTTTTTTTTTTCCATTCTATTTTCCTGTATTCTCCTTAATCTTAGCCTCGTTCTTCGTTCTCAGTCCTAGGTCGGTAACTTCAACTCTTTCAGCCATCCGTCAAGGTTCGGAATGGCGCGGCGGGCCACGAACATTCCTGTTCTTTTTTTATTTTTCTTTATTTTCTGTTCCCTTCCAACGGAGAGCGCCTTGTATAGACGTCTTGGTCGTCTGACCAAACCTTTCTTTTCACTCCCCCCCCCCCCCCCTCCCACCCCCGTATATCTATTGTGGCGATTGTCTCTGTTCTCCGCCTGCCCCTTTCTCTTCAGTGTAGATATATTTGGCGTCGTGCAAAATAAGCATTTCATTGTAAGTTAGCGTTGGGCTTGACTCACATTCTTGTCTCTTCTATTGGCTGTTTTTTGTTTTAGAAATATGCAAAAATAGCCCAGCAGAAACCTCTTCTTCAACATGGCGCAACTTCTTTTTTTCCCCGGTTCTTTCTGCGGGGAGAAATTTACGCCTACTGTGCCAGTTGGTCTGAAAAAATCATCTGGCATCAAAAAAAAAAAAAAAAACAAAAAAAAAAACAAAAAAACACGCACGACAGAGTTTTCCGGGAAAGGCACCTACGATTATAATGAAGCTGGCCACAGGAGACACTATACTGCACTTTTCGATATGCTCTCTAAGCAGAAAAATAATATAGGGAGCATTCATCCAAAGTGCCTTGTATTGTACCGGCAATAAAATTTACAGCCGCTACAGAAGTTGAGCTAGCGACGGCATTACTGGCAAGCGGTACAGATGATTGCACCATAAAGTTATGCAGTATTTTGCAATTCACTACCTGCAACACTGCTTAAACGACGCACATGTAAACGCACATGCTTTTTAATTATATACCCGCTTGAATTTGTTATTACGCCTATCGAGGATGCACACGGCATTCGCGCATTGACGCATTATAATGGAGTGCCCTTGTGCCACTTGTTAACAATGTCCGATCGAATGATTCAACACAATAAATACAATTACGCGAAAGTTAACAGCCTTTGTAATACAACGAAAAAATATGCAGAACTTACATAATAATTTAGTAAGAAACAAAAAAAAATACCAGTGATCTCGTTGCAGTTGGCGTGAGTGGTGAAAAATTCTAATAAATATTGCGTGCTGTAAACATATATAATCGGGAATGGCCAGCGAATGCGGCGTGAAAAGTAATATTGAAATGCCGTTCTGTTTGACAGGCCGATATTTACGGGTCTATCGGACCTGCTAAACAATGTGGCTATGCCTATAGCTTTGAACGGAAGTTGTTAACCAATGTTTAGAGATGTACAGCCAATGACGGCACTCTTACGGCAAAGCAGGCACGGTATAGCCAGTTGCGACGCCCGGCCTAGCCATTAACGGGCATTCACCGGCAAAGCAGGGCCAGCGCTGGATGTCTGTTACAGTGGCTTTGCCAGCACTGGCATTACAGAGGCAACGGCGGGCCTTCGCGGCCCAGCCAGTGCCGACTGAAAACCATCATCGGCCCTAGTTGGCCCCATGTGATGTGCTGCCTAGGAGCATGCGCAGGTACTGACAGCCAGACGAGGTCGCCGGGAGAGAAGACAGGTTGCTCACAGTGAGTGTCATGGAGCGTTTTCTGGCGCTGTTGCTCAGCGGTGGTGAAGTGGCGCGCAAACTTTCGACACTCTTCGGCATGACGTGCTGCAGTCGAAACGGGCACACACTCAGAAGCATCGGGCTGGTAGGGTAGCAGGTTGTCCACGGTGTGGGATGGGTGACGGCCGTAGAGCAAAAAGTAGGGAGAAAAGCCAGTGGTAGTCTGGGTTGCAGTGTTGTAGGCGAACGTAACAAATGATAGGATAAGCTCCCAATCTGTGTGGTCAGATGCGACGTACATGGCCAGCATGTCACCCAGGGTTCGGTTGAAACGTTCCGTGAGTCCATTCGTCTGGGGGTGGTAGGCGGTGGTTGTCCTATGAATAATAACGTGGCACTGAGCCAGAAGAGCTTCGACAACCTCAGACAAAAAGACGCGCCCTCTGTCGCTGAGAAGTTCACGAGGTGGGCCGTGACGGAGGATGAAACAGCGGAGCAGGAAGGGGGCGACGTCGCGCGCAGTGGCGGAAGGTAGTGCCGCAGTTTCAGCATATCGCGTAAGATGGTCGACGGCGACGATGATCCAGCGGTTACCGGCGGGTGTCATAGGAAGCGGACCATAGAGATCAATGCCCACTCGATCAAATGGTCGGGCGGGACAGGGAAGGGGCTGCAAAGGTCCAGCTGAACGGCAAGGCGCAGATTTCCGACGTTGGCAGTCTGTACATGAGCGAACGAATTTGCGGACGTATGTAAACATTCCTCGCCAGTAGTAGCGCTGACGAAGCCGTTCATGTGTTTTGAAGACTCCAGCGTGGGCGCACTGCGGGTCAACGTGAAAGTATGCGCAGATAGTGGAGCGCAGACTGCGCGGTATGACGAGTAGCCATTTACGGCCGTCACATGCGTAGTTGCGTCGGTGCAGAAGGTCGTCGCGAATGGTGAAGTGAACAGCTTGGCGGCGGAGTGCGCGAGAGGCTGGCAGCGTGGGCGTGTCAGAAAGTAGGTCGAGGAGGGCCGCTATCCAGGGGTCGTGGCGCTGCTCTGAAGCAATTCTGTCGATGGTGAGAGGCGAGACGATGGGTATTAGTGTTGACAGACAACTAAGGTCGGTAGGTAGAGGAGACCGTGACAGAGCATCAGCATCCAAGTGCTTGCGGCCAGAGCGGTAGACGACGTTGATGTTGAACTCTTGAAGTCGAAGAGCTCATCGGGCAAGGCGGCCACATGGGTCTTTCAAATTTGATAGCCAACAAAGGGCGTGATGATCTGTGACGACGTCAAACGGGCGACCGAAGTAGGGGCGGAACTTGCTAAGGGCCCACACGATGGCTAAGCACTCTTTTTCAGTCACAGTATAATTGGTCTCCGCTTTGGTGAGGGTACGGCTGGCATAAGCAACAACGTATTCAGGGTGCCCGAGTTTTCGTTGTGCTAGCACGGCGCCGAGACCTATTCCGCTGGCGTCTGTGTGTACCTCCGTCGAAGCTGCAGGATCGAAGTGACGCAGAATAGGAGGTGAAGCGAGAAGACGAGGTAAAGTAGTGAACGCCTCGTCGCAGGTTGGAGACCATGATGTCAGGTCACCGGAGCTACCCAGAATCTGTGTCAGAGGGCGTATTATAGACGCGAAGTTGCGAATGAAACGTCGAAAGTATGAACATAAGCCGACGAAACTGCGGAGTTCTTTGAGGTTTGTCGGTCTGGGAAAGTCTGTAACGGCACGCAATTTCGCGGGATCAGGATGGACGCCGTGCTTGGACACGACGTGGCCAAGAATGGTTAACTTTAGAGCGGCAAAGTGGCATTTTTTGAGATTAAGTTGGAGCCCAGCATTGGTAAGACACGTCAGAACGCACCTGAGGCGGTGAAGATGTGTCGCAAAATCCGGAGCGAAGACGACAATATCGTCGAGGTAACACAGACACGTTTGCCATTTCAATCCACGCAAAACAGTGTCCATCATTCGCTCAAACGTTGCGGGTGCATTACAGAGGCCGAAGGGCACCACGTTGAACTCATAAGGTCCATCAGGAGTAACAAATGAAGTTTTGGGCTTGTCAGCGGAGGCCATGGGAACCTGCCAATACCCTGAGCGCAAGTCGAGTGAGGAGAAGTATTCAGACCCCTGTAAACAGTCAAGGGCATCATCTATTCTCGGTAGAGGGCACACGTCCTTGCGGGTGATCTTATTTAGGCGGCGAAAGTCAACACAGAAGCGGATAGAGTCATCCTTCTTCTTAACGAGAACGACCGGCGAGGCCCACGGACTGTGAGAGGGCTGAACAATGTTGCGGCGAAGCATGTCGTCGACATGCTCACTAATCACACGGCGCTCCGTAGGAGACACACGGTATGGTCGTTGCCGCAGTGGTGAATGGGAGCCCGTGTCGATGTGGTGCGTGACAGTTGACGTGCGTCCAAGGGAAGGCTGAATAGCGTCGAAAGAAGAACGAAAATGGT